>NW_017678585.1:15601-20967 GCF_001879085.1 Nicotiana attenuata
AGGCCCACGTCTTGAAACCCGGCAAAAGTCACAAAACCCGAAAGCCCATTCACTCATGAGTCTAACCATACTAAAATCATCAAAATCCGACATCATTTTCCCCTCCAAATCCCAAAAATTCATTCTCCAATTCTCAAGCCCTAATCTCCCAAATTTCACCTCAAAAACTCACCAACTAGGTGAAAAATCAGTGGGGAAACACCATTATTGAAAATAAATAAGCACAAGGAACTTACCTCAGTAATCACTTCAAAACCCTCTCCAAAATCCTCCAAAATCCGAGTTCCAAAATGTGAGAATGGTGAAAAATCTCAAAGTCCCGCTTTATATATGTTTCTGCCCAGCAATACCGCACCTGCGGTCCACGTGTCGCTTCTGCGACGCCGCACCTGCGAAAATTCCATCGCCGGTGTGGATTTCACTTAAAATCCTTACCTCGCTCCTGCGGCCTCAAGATCGCATCTACGCTTCCGCAGGTGCGGAAACCATCATGCTTCTGCGGTTCAACCTCGCACCTGCGCCCTTGGGTCCGCTTTTGCGACCTCCACAGGTGCGGGAATACCATCGCACCTGCGTCCCCTGCCCAGTTCAACCTTGGCTGCTTCTGCTCCTTCTCCGCTTCTGCGGGCTCGCACCTGCGGCTCCCACTCCGCAGGTGCGATTATGACAGCTGAATTCAACTTCAGCCGCCTTCCAATTTCCAAACTTGTTTCATAAATCACTCGAAATTAACCCAAGGACCGCGGGACCTCAACCAAACATACCAACACGTCCCATAACATCATACAAACTTAGCCAAATCATCAAATCATCCCGAACAACTTCAAAACACGAATTACACACGGATTCAAGCCTAAGGAGCTTCTAAACTTCCAAATTCCACAAACGACGTCAAAACCTATCAAATCACGTCCGAATGACCTCAAATTTTGCGCACAAGTCAGAAATGACACCACCAACCTACTCCAACTTTTGAAAATCCATTCCGACCCCGATATAAAAATTTCCACTGCCGGCCAAAATTCTAACTTTCGTCAATTCAAGTCTAATTCTACTACGGACCTCCAAATCACGCTTCGGACGCGCTACTAAGTCCAAAATTACCTAACAGAGCTAACAGAACTATCAAAATTCAAATCCGAGGTCCTTTACACATAAGTCAACATCCGGTCAACTTATCCATCTTAAGCTTTCAACTAAGAGACTAAGTGTCTCAATCCATTCCCAAAACCATTCCGGACCCAAACCAACTAACCCGGTGAGTCATAATACAGCGGTAGAACACAAAAGAAGCAGGAAATGGGGGAATGGGGCTATAACTCTCGAAACGACCGGCCGAGTCGTTACATCTTCCCCATCTTAAACAAACATTCGTCCTCGAACAGGTCTAGAAACATACCTGGAGCCTCAAATAGGTGTGGTTATCTGCTCCGCATCTCCTGCTCGGTCTCCCAAGTAGCCTCCTCCATGGGCTGACCTCTCCACTGCACCTTCACTGAAGCTATATCCTTTGACCTCAACTTTCGAACCTGACGTCCCAAAATAGCCACCGGCTCCACATCATAAGTCAAATCACCATCCAACTAAACCGTGCCGAAATCCAAAACATGAGATGGATCGCCGATATACTTCCGAAGCATAGAAACATGAAATACTAGATGCACACTCGATAAGCTAGGTGGTAAAGCCAACTCATAGTTGATAAGTTAGTACTTTAACGTGTTTTATGCCCATACTTGCCTACGCTTATGTCATAAAATTGCTACAAAATGGTCTCAAAACGCTCACAAGTTGCACTTGATTGCAGGTTTGATCGACAAAGCGACGAAAGTCAAAATATCGGCTCAGAAAGGAGTGAAACCTACTCAAGTGTCAAAGACCAAGGAAGTTGAGGAAAAGAGGCCCTAGTGCAGACCGCACAACTGTGAACGCGGCCGCACTAGGAGGTTCAGAGAATGGAAAAATTCAAGGGGAGGCTACGCGGCCGCGGTTAATACAACGCGGTCCGCGGTCAGGCTTCGCAGCCGCGCTACACTTTTACGCGGTCCGCGGAGCAGAGATTCAGAGAGCCTAGTTTTGACCCTTTCTAAGCAATGCGGCCCGCGCTCAATTCTGTGCGGCCGCGCCAATGTCCACCGCGACCGCGCTACATTTTTATGCGGTCCGCGGTCCTCAACTTCAGGGAAGCAGAAGCCAAGAATTCAAGAGCCAGCGCGGCCGCAGTCATGTTTGCGCGGTCCGCGCTGACCCCGCAGGGGTATTTTTGTCCAATTTTTCCAGCCCAGTATAAATAGAACCTTTTTCTGTTTTAGGTTAAGTTTTGTTTTTCCGAAGCTGCTGAGCTCGTGAGAACGCCTAGTTTAGCCATTTTTGGCATTCTTATAGTTTAGCCATTTTTGGCTATTCTTACTCTTCAATATTGTATTTTCTTCCTTGTCAATTTAACAATTAATTAATATGCTTACTCTTCATCTATTTCTTAATTTTTTGCATCTAGCATGAGTAGCTAAACTCACTAGCTAGGGTTGTGGCTCAACCCTAGTGTGGGTAATTAATGGGTGTTTCCATCTAAGGCTAGATTGATATTGGGTGTTTGCTATTTGGGTTAATTTTAGGTTTTAATTAAGGATTGGTGGTTGCAAACACTGATTCTAGCTTGGTGGTTAACTCTTCTTGAGAAAGAGAGTCTATAACCCCAAAATTGACCCAACAAGGAATTGGGATGGACCCATGAGAAATAGTAGTCCCAAATTAATTGGGTTAAACCTCGAAGAGAGTAATCACCCTACTTGAACCCTAGTTGCTTGTCTAATTGGCCTACTCAATTGGTCTCGAGAGAGTCAATTGGGCAAAATCATTCTCTCTACCGAGAGGTGTGAGAATGGGTACAATTTGTGCAACGGTATATAGCAATAAGCCCCAAACATGTCAATCTATCCTTAGTAGCATCTACCCGTTAATTAGCCACCTAGCAATGTCACGACCCTAGTGCCTTTCTCTTATATTAATTACATCTTAGCAATATTCCCGTAGCATAATTTAGCATTCAATCATTAGTCTTATAATAGTAGATATAAAAATCAAAACCAAGGATGTTTGAAGTGATATTAGAAGCACAACTGTAATTCTAGACTAGACAGACAATACAACTCCATTACTAGCTCCCTATGAAATTCGATCCCGAACCACTATTCGGGTAAAAGCTGTTGCAACCCGCTCTTCCAACTTAGTGTAGTGTTGAGTTGGCAGCGATCAACTTTTTGGGCCGTTGCCGGGTGCTTACGGTGTTGACTATCTGTTTAGCTCATTTTGTGTTTTACTTCTCTTTCCTTCTTGTTTACTAATTTTGTTTGTGTTGATCATTCAGGTACTATGGCTCTTAATGCAAACGACCCTCTTGGAAACGTGAATACGGGGGTGGAGGTAGATGATCTTGAGCCCGAAGAGGTTCAACACCTCAAGTTTCCACGTAGAGGCCGTCAGGCCAAGCAAATGACAACAATCCTATTCTAGACCCTCCTCCGCCACCGCCAAGAGCAGTCCCAAGAGTTCTACCAAATCAAGGGTATGCGAGTGCCATTGTTTCCTCCCCGAATCCGGGCGGGGGAACTTTCAAATCACAAATGTTATGTTGACCTTGCTCGAGCAAGAGGGTATTTTACGGGCGCCTCTGATCAAAATGCATACAAGCACTTGAAGGGTTCGTAGATACATTGCTGGGGTTAGCAAACAAACAAACGTGTCAGAGGATGCGTTGAGATTGAGGCTTTCCCCATTTTCTCTTCGGGGTAAAGCGTTGGACTGGTTAGAAAGGCTTCCAAATCATTCTATCCACACATGGGATGACTTGGCGGATGAATTGGCGGACAGATTTATTGCCAAGTTCTTTTCTCCAAGTCATATGGCAGCTCTCGGGATGAGATTCTAGCTTTCAAACAAATGCCAACGGAACCTTTGCACGAAATTTGGGAAAGATATAGAACAGTGGTGAAGGAGTGACCTAATAACGACATGACCGAGGCGATGATACAACAAACCTTTTATAGGGGCATCAACACCACGAACCAGTGCATTGTGAACCAACTGGCCGGAGGAATTTTATGAAACTTTCTTACCAAGAGGCATGTGATGTACTTGATGAAATGGCCGACACGTCTTCAGCATGGCAAAAGCCGGGCAAATGTGCCCCAAGGTGGACCCCACGGTCATTCCACTTGCACAAGGAGTTGAACGATCATGGCCAAGCTATTGCCGAACTTACAACAACTATGAATCAATTTAGCAAGGAGCAATTGCACAATTCCAAAAACCCACGCCAAGTCAATGCAATGGAGAGTGTCTCTATTTTGAAAGGAGGCAAAGAGGACAACAAAACAACCTCAAGGTTAATGGGAGCAATTTGACAACAACAATGATGGTGGTGGTTATTCGAATGAGTGCTATGATGATCAAAGTGAGGAATGCACAATATGTCAATAACTACCAAGGAAATAGAGGAAATCAAGGAATCAACAATGGCGTCCCCCAAAGCAATTGGGGCAATCAACAAGGCGGCGGTAACTGGAATAACAATAACCAAACAACAAGGCCGGTAACAATTGGCACACAAACAATCAGAACAACAATTGGTAATCAAAGGTAACAATCAAGGCAATTGGAATGGGAACAACAATAAATTGGAGCAACAACAATAACAATCAAGGAGGGTGGAGTAATGGTGGTGGGGGCAAGGCTTTCAAGCCCCCATGTTCCAACAACCAAACAATCCCCCCCCCCCCCCTTTCAATCCCAAAGGTCTAGTTCTTCCGGAAGTGATATGGGACGGATAGAAATGATGTTCGAGCAATGATGAAAAAGAACCAAGACTCGGATGCACAATTGGCTTCACACAAACACATCTATCCGGAACCTAGAAGTGCAAATAGGGCAAATTTCTCAAGCGTTGAATACCCAGCCTAAGGGAGCACTACCAAGTGATACGGTGGTGAACCCAAAGGGATGTAATAATCATGTGATGGCAGTCACAACGGAGAAGCGGAAGAAGGTGGTGATGTGCAAGCCTCAAATGAAAATTGAGTGGTGAATGATGATGTTGAGCTCCAAGAAGATGTGGATCCTTTGATTGTTGAAGATGTGTGTTGAGACAAATATGAATAAGGAAGTGAGAATAGATATTGATGAGGCCGAGGTGGAAACTTCAAGGGCCGTGAACCCGTTCTAGGGAGCACCATAATTGATATTCCGGAGGCGGTGGTCCCAAAAGCCAAGGCACCCTTACCTAGACACCTCCCACCTTATCCTCAGCGGTTAGCACAAGCAAAGAATGACAATCAGTTAAGAAATTCATAGACATGATGAAAGCCTTA
>NW_017678586.1:0-7328 GCF_001879085.1 Nicotiana attenuata
AACTTCAAAGGAGTCGGCATAGGGGCAGTTCTAGTATCAGAAACAGGTTAGCATTATCCAGTGTCCGCCAAGCTCAGGTTCCCGTGCACCAACAACATGGCCGAGTACAAAGCCTGCATCCTAGGGCTCAAGCTGGCCATTGATATGAACGTTCAGGAGTTACTAGTGATCGGGGATTCAGATTTGCTCATACATCAGGTCCGAGAAGAATGGGCAACCAACAACTCCAAGATACTCCCGTATTCGCATCACGTACAGGAGTTGAGGAAGAGGTTTACAAAGACAGAATTCCAGCATGTTCCCAGAGTCCCGAACGAGTTCGCCGACGCATTGGCCACCTTATCCTCTATGATTCAGCATCAAGATAAGAACTTCATTGATCCTATCCCGGTGAAAATTCATGATCAGCCAGCTTACTGTGCTCATGTCGAGGAAGAAGCAGACGGAAAACCTTGGTTCCATGATATCAAAAGGTATTTAACAACAGGGGAATATCCAGAGCTTGCAAACGCTACTTAGAAGCGCACACTGTGAAGGTTATCCAATCACTTCTTTCACAGCGGAGGAATCCTGTATAGGAGGACTCCCGATTTGGGATTGCTAAGGTGTGTTGAAGCAAAGGAAGTGTCCAGGTTATTAGAAGAAGTTCATGCAGGGACCTGTGGCCCACATATGAATGGTTTCATCTTAGCCAAGAAAATACTCCGAGCTGGTTATTTTTGGATGACTATGGAGACGGACTGCATCCAGTATGTCTGAAAATGCCATCGCTGTCAAATACATACAGATATGATAAAGGTGCCTCCCAATGAGCTTAATGCAACGAGCTCGCCATGGTCGTTCGCTGCTTGGGGAATGGATGTCATCAGACCTATCGAGCCCGCCGCATCAAACGGGCACAGGTTCATTCTAGTGGCAATTGATTATTTCATCAAATGGGTTGAAGCAGCATCATATAAGGCAGTGACCAAGAAGATTGTGGCAGACTTTGTCCGCGACCGTATCATTTGCCGGTTCGGCATCCTAGAGTCAATCATTACTGATAATGGTTCCAATCTCAACAGTGACCTGATGAAAGCAATGTGTGAGACCTTCAAGATTAAGCACAAGAATTCTACAGCCTACAGACCTCAGATGAATAGAGCTGTAGAAGCAGCCAATAAGAACATCAAGAAGATACTAAGGAAAATGATAGAGAAGCACAAGCAGTGGCACGAAAAGCTATCATTTGCTTTATTGGGGTACCGCACCACGGTTCGCACATCAACCGGTGCGACTCCCTATATGTTGGTTTATGGTACCGAGGCAGTCATTCCCGCCGAGGTAGAGATCCCCTCCCTGAGAATTATACAGGAAGCGGAACTTGAAGATGCAGAATGGGTAAAGAGTCGCTACGAGCAGTTAGCCCTTATAGACGGAAAGAGAATGAATGCAGTTTGCCATGGTCAATTGTATCAGAACAAAATGTCCAGAGCTTTCAACAAAAGAGTCAAGCCAAGACAATTCACACCGGGGCAGCTGGTGTTGAAGAAAATTTTCCTGCATCAGGATGAAGCCAAAGGAAAGTTCTCTCCTAACTGGCAAGGCCCGTACATGGTTCACCGGGTCCTAACAGGAGGAGCCCTCATACTCGCAGAAATGGATGGAGAAGTCTGGCCAAAGCCAATTAATTCAGATGCAGTCAAGCGTTATTATGTGTAATCATTATGATTTCTTTATGATGTAATTTGAACTACGTCTGACCTGATTCCCATTTAAGAAGGGATACGTAGGCAGCCTTATGGGTTCGGTCACAATTCAATAAAATTTCATTTTCCCCCGATATTGGAAACTGGGGCAGAATTTTGAGGAGGACCCTCAAAATTCCAAAGTCAACTTTCACCCATTCGTCGCACGCAGCCGTCAGAAGTACCAGCTCAGTAAACTGGGACAGAATTTTGAGGAGGACCCTCAAAATTCCGGAACAAAAGAGGTCGCAATGTCTTGAACCGCGTCGCAGTCGTCGGTTCATCTAAAAGAAAATCATTTTTATTATGTAGTTACATCATATTTTTTGATCATGCATGGCTGCTATCAAATTGCTTTGTTTAGCGACACTACCCCAATGAAAACAAGAGCCGAGTAGGACGAGCGGAGTCCACGGGAAGACGAACTAACCTTCCCCCTTGACAAAACTCACGATCTTTCTTTGAATGCAGGCACCCCAAGACATAGAACCATCAGATACGATTACATACTCCTATTTTGCAGGAGTACAACTCTCAGAATTATTGCTCACTTATAAGTGCTGTCCGCACATGGCATTCCCAGCGGCCACAATGACACAATCAACTATCAGCTATCATCTATCAGCTAAGAGATTTTGTTACTCTCCACCTTTATTTCTTGCATTGAATAAGGCTACCTTTCTGCCTTCCGAGACTAAGCCTTGTCTCCATCAGCATTTTTCTTGCATTGCATAGGGCTACCTTTCTGCCTTCCGAGACTAAGCATTGTCTCCATCCTGCATTTCCTTGAATTGCATAAGGCTACCTTTCTGCCTTCCGAGGTTAAGCACTACCTCCATCCTGCATTTTCCTCGCATTGCATAAGGCTACCTTTCTGCCTTCCGAGGTTAAGCTCTACCTCCATCCTGCATTTTTCTTGCATTGCATAAGGCGACCTTTCTGCCTTCCGAGGCTAAGCATTGTCTCCACCTGTCGACTGAAATATTGCCAATTTTATTTAAATCCTGCATGGCCGAAATATCGCCAACTTTATTTAAATCTCTGCATGGCTGAAATATCGCCAATTCTATTTAAATCTCTATGTCGGCTGAAATATCGCCAATTTTATTTAAATCCTGCATGGCTGAAATATCGCCAACTTCATTTAAATCCTGCCTGGCTGAAATATCGCCAACTTCATTTAAATCTCTGCACGACTGAAATATCGCCAACCCTACTTGAATCTTTGCACCGGCTGAAATATCGCCAACTTTATTCAAATCTTTGCATGGCTGAAATATCGCCAACTTCATTTAAATCCCACATCGGCTGAAACATCACCAAATCCTGCATTTCATGGGCTGAAAGATCGCCAAATTGTCCAAAGGCGTCATTGTTCGGAGGCACCATTTTCATAGCCCGAGATTGCCATGTCATGGCCTGAGGACCCCGTTTTTGTCTTCTGCATATCATTATTTAAGGGCATCATGGTTTGGAGGCATCATTTTCATATCCTGAGAACATCATTTCATAGCCTGCGAATCCTCTATTATACGCTTCATGGCCCAGGACATCATGGTCTGAGGACGTCATCCTATCCGTCCGAAGACATCATTCATGGTCCAATGGGAACTTGCATCACGTTTAAATTTATGCACGATATATGCTCGTATTGCTTATTTGCAGGTACACCGGCTAGCAACGGCCATCACAGCAGGAGCGATCTCGCTCTGGTTCCTGCAACCCATCGGTCCCTGACCGTCCTTCCCAACCCGAATATTGCATCCGTCATTCGAAATCTCCATCGGCATGTTCCGCCGACGGATTCCTCGAACTACATATGGCCTGATTTCTGTAAGACCAGGAATATGTAGGAAGCTCAGGAGCCAGAGCTCGGTCAAAACCATTCAAATCGTTTCTTTCGGTCAAAATTGGCCATCATATCTTTACCCGACAACTCTTTCATCCTTCTCGGGTAAAGAGGGGCAGGTGTTGATGCCCAATTTTTCCCTACATATTTTTATACTCAAAATATCCTCAAAATAGCATGTACACGCATATATAAGCATGCCCTAAAGTTTAGTATTTTTCTTTTATTTTTAAAAAAATTTTAAATCAATTTATTGTCTATTTTAATACTACAAAATTCAATAATTATTCCCAAACTAGCATTTTTTGGTGAATAATTTATTTCATTCTCATATTTACATTAAGATATAATTGGGGTAATTTTTGCATATTTTTTATACATTTTCTTGGTATTTTTAAAACTAAATTGCGTATAATTGCAATTATAGCCTATTTTACAATTAACAGCATTTTGTAATTATAAAATCACTTTTAGTATTTTTACATTAATATTTATAGGTTATTAATTGGTCCAGTACCTTTAATTTATTTTCAAATCAGTTTTTTACTATTTTATAAAAAATAATAAAAGGGGAAATTGGCTATTTAACAAACAACCCTTATTATTTCAATTCTAGCCAAATGGGCCACACGCCTTATCAGATTCTAAATGGCCCAATACACCATTTAAACCCACCCAGCCCAATCCCTAAAAAATAACCCGATCCAATCTTTCTTTAATCTGAGTCGTTGATCAAATGAGATCAACGGCCCAGATTTAATTCCCTTAATTAAATTCAATTACCCCCACCCCCCCAGACCCTTCATTTTCACGAGACTGTCTCTCTCTCTATCTCTTCTCTTCCTCTCCCTTCTCTCTAGAACCTTCTGGTTCTCTCTTCTCTGATGATCTCCACCGCCTCTCCGGCCACCTCCAATCTCACCCCATTCGACCATCAACCGCCATGAAACCCTAGCTCACCGATTCCCTCTATTTTGAGACCCCAAAAACCCCCACCATGCGAATCAATCCCTAAAAGTTCCGCCTGGTTTGTTTCCGGCCATCTCCGGCCACCTCCCTTCAACCCCAAGGCTCCGATGGGCCTATCATCGTCCTGTTCAACACCTCTAGGACCTTCAAGGTTTATGGACCATGGTGATTTGAACCAGGAGTTCTTGGTTCTGCTATTTGTGAGTTCTCCGGTGTGATTTCAGACGAAATCACACCCTATATGTCACGATCTATGAAGTTTCGACAGGTTTTCTCCATCTCTATTAGGGTTTCCCCTTTTTGAAACCCTAACTCTCTCCTGAATCTCTCAAAAACAGTGTTATTTCATGCTATTTTCATGTTTTCCTCTATGTTCTGCTTATTCTCGAGTTTATTCTGAAAAAAATCCTCTACTTTGAACCATTTTTTTACTTTCTTTGAAAATTAGGGTTTCTTGGATGCTCCAACTGATTTTCTTTATGATTAAACCTTTTCTTTGTTTATTTTGACTGATTTCTATGCTCTTACTGTTTTCTAGTTTGACTCTGCTAAAAAACCCTAATTTCTAGAAAAAGGGTCCTTCGTCTGATTATGTGTGTTAGCATGCTTCGATTATATGTGTTAGCCTAATTTCCTTTGCCTTGTCTCTATGTGTTAGCATGTTTCTTCGTTTGATTGTGCGTATTAGCCTGATTTTCCTCGCTTTGGTTCTGTCTGCTAGTCTATTTGCTTGATCCTTGTTAATGTTTCAAGCTTCGAATATGTCCTGCTGAATCTTAAATTGTTTTCACTATCTCTGAATGGTTGTGTTTGTTCATCTCTTGTTCCTTCCTGGCTAATTTTGTTTGTTACTCTTGTTCATTCACCTCTATTTATAAGTTGAGAATGCAGAATCATGACTTCACATGATTGATTCTGATTTTCCTTGATTGATTGGTATATTTAAAATTTTCTTTTAAACCCTAGCATTCTACTCGCCCGTTTGAATTAATTGATTTTTTGTTACCTTATTTGTTAGAGTACTCTGTTCTTTTAAGCCTTTCCTTAATTAGAATTTTTCTGAATTTGGTCTTAATTGGCTACTATGTGCAATACTGAATCTTGATTCCTTCCTTATTTAATCTTACACTGATTTTTTCTACTTGCCTTATATGGTGCTGAATCTTTTCGTTTGATTTTGATTCCCTCAATTAATGGGAGTACTTCCTTGATTCTTCAATCAATTGATTCCGAGTTCTTAAATTAACAGTTTTCTGTGATTTTTACCTTATTTTTACCACCTATTTCAACTATAAATACACAACAAGTCTTCCTGACTTACACACACTGAACACTTTAAAAATCTGCATTCTCTCTTGCTCTTTGTTCTATTGCTATTCTCTGCTCCTGCTTATTATTAGCCGGCTGAAAGCCAAGGCTAAGATAGTGTTACTACCTTGTCTTTGCATCCTGTTTTTGCTCTTTTACTGGTATGTCCTAATTAATTTTCAAGTCTCACACCAATATGTTTATTTTTGCTTCAGTTCATTATCTTTGTGATTTTCTTCTACTTATGCTTCTCCTGTTCAATGTGTAATTGATTCTTTGCTTTAAATACTTCACCATGTCTTCTGATTTACATGCTAAGTCTGACTTTGTCTATTTCTTGCTATGCCTATGTCCTATTGCTATTCATTAGCATGCCTAAATTTACCACTTCCCAGTTCCCCTGATCCTTGGCACTCTGTATGTCTTTCTTGGTTTGCATGTCATGATTGTTCCCCTGTTGTTGTCTAAGGCTTATGTTTAAGCCTGACCAACCCTTGGTCCCCTGAATCTTCTGATTCTGTGTAGTCATCTTTAATATTGTGATTTGTTTGCTCCCTTTCTCCCATGACCATTGTATGCAATCTTATGCTATTAAACTATTGTCCCTGCTGTTTTCTTTTAAAACAACCCCCCCCCCCCTTTTTTTTGAAAACTTCTCTTCCTGCACTTCACACTACTCTTAGAGAATAGGTTCTGCCCCTTCGTGTGAGCATTGCTTTGAGTACCTCTGAGTGCTCACTGAACTTTGACACACAAGGTTGGTATTCCACACTACACATGTCCTGCATTTTCTTTTAAATGTCTAGGTGCTGGTATTGGCCAGGGACCCAATGGGGCCCTAGGGAGCTTTGCCGCACCTAGACCATGGCAAAGGCTGTGAACTCGAAGGGGTTGAGGTTGGAAGACTGGGCCTGATTGAAGGCTCCCTATAGAGTAACTTCTTATTTTTGTTCTTGTTTACTGTAATTCAGATGATACTGGTTTGTAATAATTTGTAAACAAACGATTGGGGTTGAATAGTGAATATGGGGGAGGGTTATGCATGCTTAGTATAAATAATGGGTAGAAAACATGCTTATAGGATTTTATTTATTTGCGCAATAGACAACTAGCATAGGACATGCAACTCATTCATTAGAGATCCTGCTTTAGGTTCTTTACCTTCAGCCTGTCATTATGCTCATCTTGTAACCACGATCAGTTAATAACCAGAAAATAACTAACAACAAGCCAAATAACTCGTCATTACTGCATTGGCATATTAGAAATCATATTTTTAGGGACTCTTCTGTGCATTAGATATCCTGCCCATAGGACTTCTCACTCGTTCGAGTTGCAGTAGTTAATTCACGTTTAGCTATAACTTTGTTAAAATATGGCTAAGTGGTTTGTAACGTTTTCTGCAAATGTCTTATCACGTGTACCTTTGTAAATCAGAATCAAAATATGTGTGTTCATTCTCTAAATAACCAGAC
>NW_017678586.1:9661-13913 GCF_001879085.1 Nicotiana attenuata
CCGCCTTCATCCAGCTCGCCTATCCTGCCTCCTCCCAGCTCGGCTCTCCTGCGGTCCAACTCGGGACTGCCCCCGTTCAACCACCGCTCGGTGCTTAGAGCGGTACCTTCGATACTTTTTCAGCATCTTTTTATAGAGGACCTCCCGTTTTTGCTCACGGCGTCCCCTCTCCACCTCCAAAACAAGAGTCTAAAAAAGAAAAACATAAGTAAGCTCTCCTCAAGTCAATCTTACAACACGCGGAAGGGAGAAAGGAAATAAGGATTACCTGCAAAGCCATGCCGGAAACCCTTCATGACAGCTCCGCATCCTCCACGGTACTGAGCGTCTTGCTCTCGAGGACGGCACACAGCAGGGTAAGGGCAGAAGCAGCCTGTTCGCTATTCAACAGCAAGTTGTAAGCCGCCGGAATTGTAATATGACGATCGGACCTGTCCATCGTCATCTCCACGTGGGTGAGGCCACCCACAAACTCGTCGACATCCTCCTGAGCAATGTCGGAGTCCGATTTCTCCGTTTTCTCGCCAGGACCCTTAATGTTGGTCGACGACCCTCCCTCAACGGCACATGCGGAACCAGTACCGGGAGCGGCGCTCCTCTGTTGAGCCGACCTCCCCGATCGAATGGCGTCGGCCATGAACGATCTGTGTGTCGGCCGAGGCACATCACTTCCTTCGGCTTCAGTGGCCACCCCCTTACCCTTCTCGAGCCTCCTCCGTTTTCTGTCTAGCGATTCCTTGCCATCGGAGGGTCCATCCGAGGGTTGAGATCTGGCACCCGTGATGCCGACTCCCACGTAACTATGGCCGTTGATGTGCCCCCCTGTAAAGGAGCTGGAGAGGGATCCCCTCGGACAAACTCAATCAATATATCATGAGCACCTGACGCAACGTCAAATCGACTGGGGGCGGGAACTGACGCCCTCTTCCTAGAAGCGCCTCGACCTGTCGCCATAAAAATAAGTAAGTAAGGCCGCATAATTTACAAAGCAAAAATTGGAAGTCTACCTGAAGAGACTTTGGGGCCGTAACGCCGCATGAAGGCAGGCCAAGTGCGGGTCTCTTCCGCGTAAGGAAGCAGGCTGGCAACCCATCTCCTGAGATTGGCAACGGGCCGGGGCGGGTGAGCCATAGCTGCAAAACAAAAGTCAGAATTGCGACAATCATGGGAGATACGGAATTTGACAAACTGCAAATACTTACGTTTCGAGTTCCACCGCTCTGGGAACCCGGCAGGGTTAGAAACCGTGTGCTCGGTCCTAACGAAAAAATATTTGCGCCAGAACCCACAACTCGCTCGGTCGTCGATTTTGACCACCAACCCTTTCGTACCACGGCCTCTCAAATGCACCATGATCCCCCTTAGATAGCAGGCACTGAATAATTGGAGGAGATGATGGACCGTGACTTCGCATCCGGCCAACTCCGCATATTTGGACAGCAGCCGAAGCACCTTCAGAGTATACGGCGTAAGTTGAGCCGGACACACGTTATAAAACCGACAGAACTCCTCCGCCAAAGAAAAAAGAGGGAGGCTGTAACCAATCAAAAAAGGGTATTCATAAAAGGCACAATACCCTGGCCGATGAACATCCACGTAATCCCTCCCCGCCGGAACCATCTCTACACAGGCGGGTATGCCATACTTCACGCGGAGGTCATCCAAGTGGTTCTGTAACGACTCTGAAAACTCTAAAGCCGGTATGGGAGAATCTCTACTGAAATCACTCCGAGATAAGATATGCTTTGGTAGTAATGCCTCCACAGTAAGAGGACTGACATCCTCCTCCCCTTCTCCTCTCCACCATCGGAAGATGGCGGCATGTGTAGTGAGGCAGCTGCTGGGACCCTCTCGTCAAATCGGCAAGGTTTAGGCATGGTTTCGGTGAAGAAAAAGCCACGCACAACCCAACAAAGAAAAAAGGGAAGAAAAAAGAGAAGGTTTCGATTGAAGGAAAACGCACCGGAACGGGAAAATACACACTGAAGCGTTGAAACACTCTTGCAAAAGATCAAAGTTTGAATCAAATTAAACCCTTCCCCTATTTATAGGGTTGGGTGGCGCCAGAATTGAAAAGGCAAACGTCGAATCGACACGAGAAACCAGGCGCCAAAAGCTTCTGACCCCCTGCCTCGAGAATACGCACAATGATGATGCCTACGAACGCTGACGTCATACGGGGAAAGGTGTTTCGCTTCAACGCTCTGACAACCCTGATCACTGTCCCCTGCCTGTCATGTCACCGGTCATTGATAAAGTCAAACCCTCCCGGAACGGAGGTACCGATTTCGCCCATCGAGGACGCATTCGCTGCGGCCCCGACGAGCGGAGGGACTAACTGTATGGGGTCGAATTTGACCGATCACGTCCTTGAGTCAACACGACCGAACGTACGTAAGTCTGGCTAGAGGGGCGACCTACGAATGGCAAGAGGGACGACTTCGTAATCATGTCGGCTATTCCATAGCATGTACTTTATTTTCGGTCTTTTAATATTCAAGCAAGGATCCTCTATTATATAAAGAGAGATCCAGGCTTTGTAAAAGGGGGATTTTCAGGAAAAGAAAATACAGTCTCTCTCTATTATCTCTCTCTATTGTCTCTCCCTTACCTTTCGGATATTATCATCTGCTCTTGTTTCATTGATTTGTATGATTGCTAACTAATCCTTTATCCAAGATCATCTTAGAGTTTACTATCTTCAACTACGATTTGCCCCTTCATCTATTTCGATGATTTGCTTAAAAAGTGTTAAACAATTTTTGAGTCAAACAATTTTCAAGCGCAACATCGGTTGACACCCCTTGAATATATGTGGCTTCGTCACTTGAAGCTCACATCAAGCAACACAAAGAAACAAGAAGGCAGAAAAGTGAGGTGGGGCTAGTTACATGAGCTTCAGAAGAGTTCAGTAGTCTTTAATTAGAACTCGCCATATGACTCATTAATGTTTGCATACCAGATGGATTTAATATGCAAACAAATAGTGCAGCTTAATAATGATGCGTCACAAGTTTTTCGAGTACTCTTGTTCAAAACTGACCATTGAAAAGATGAACAAGGAGTCAGCACAAAATTATGGGAGATTAGAGTTCAAAGTTCCAGTATGGACAAAAAACGTCAGCTTTTTTTTGTTCATCTATGTAAATCTTAATTGGTGGACAGAGTTATGATATTGTGTGGTTATAAAAATTTCTCATTAAGGGTAAAATGAAGAGTTTAAAATTGAATTATTTTCAATTGTAGAAATGTGTCATTCTTTTTGGAACATACGAATAAAAACAAGTGTCTCATTTGAATTGAAACGGATGGAGTAGCACACAACTTCAAGCTGAGACAAGGGAGGGAGGTGGACCAGATACAAAATGGGACAGCTATTGTTAAACCACAACTTGTAAATATACATCAATCTTTTGTTGATAATAAGAAGGGTACATCACTAAACCACTCTCCCCATCATGAACCCACCTCCAAATTGTACAAAACTTTGCCCCCGTCCTTTATTGATTCTATAAAAAAAAACACTTAATTTTCAAAATTAGTACCTAAAAAGAATATAATTAGGGCCGGTGGGAGTCGCTGAACTGTTTTAGATATAATATTTTGCAATTTCATATATTTAAATTTTAATTGTGATAATTAATTAGGGGTGTGCATTCGATTTATCGATTCGATTTTGACCCTTATCGATAATTACTTATCGATTATCGATTTGTACCTCTGTTTTAAAAGGCAGAATTGGGACTCGCCGGGGCTCGCCCCGGGGCGGAGCACTCGTAAAACGCCCATGGGCTTATGTATGGGGCTTAGTTCCGTGAGACTTACGCCTCGGCCACCGGAGCTTACGCCCCGAACACGCCCAACGCCCAGGGTACTTGGCTCGCCTAATAGAACTTTATGCAATTGTATGTAACTAACCTTGTAAACCCTCAAATTTTCTTAACGAATCGTTGATTATTCAAAATTACTTCTTTCTTAATCATAAATCATTAAGTTGAGAGTATTTTATGTCATAATTAAAATAAAAATTATTGCACGTTATCCGCTAAGACTGCTATGATAGTAAATTTTAAATAAATCTTTCATTTCAAAAGTATTTATTTATTAGCTTTTGTTATGTCTTTACTATATAATAGTTATCATGATATTGTATGGTGAATTATGTGTTAGTTTATTAACTTGTTGAAACTTAAAAATAGATGATGCTAGAGAATCATATTTAAATTGTGAATTATGTTTTTATATAAATTCT
>NW_017678586.1:16595-20963 GCF_001879085.1 Nicotiana attenuata
GGAGGCCCTATATCTAAAAAATCTCAACTCAGGGATAGTTGCCCTAATGTTGGCAAAAAAGGCAACTAAGGAATGGAGGCCCTATGTCTAAAATCTCAACTTAGGGATTGGAGGCCCTATGTCTAAAAAATCTCAACTTAGGGATTGGAGCCCTAATGTTGGCAAAAAAGGCGACTAGGAAATGGAGGCCCTATGTCTAAAAATCTCAACTCAGGGATTGAAGCCCTAATGTTGGCAAAAAGGCAACTAGGAAATGGAGGCCCTATGTCTAAAATCTCAACTTAGGGATTGGAGCCCTAATGTTGGCAAAAGAGGCGACTAGGGAATGGAGGCCCTATGTCTGGAGGCTCTATTTCTAAAATCTCAACTCAGGGATTGGAGCCTTAATATTGGCAGAAGGCGACTAGGGAATGGAGGCCCTATGTCTAAAAATCTCAACTCAGGGATTGGTACCCTAATGTTGGCAAAAGGCGACTAGGGAATGGATGCCCTATGTCTAAAAATCTCAACTCAGGGATTGGTACCCTAATGTTGGCAAAAGGCGACTAGGGAATGGGGGCCCTATGTCTAAGATCTCAACTTAGGGATTGGAGCCCTAATGTTGGCAAAAAGGCGACTAGGGAATGGAGGCCCTATGTCTAAAAAATCTAAACTTAGGGATTGGAGCCCTAATGTTGGCAAAAAGGAGACTAGGGAATGGAGGCCCTCTGTCTAAAATCTCAACTTAGGGCTGGAGACCTAATGTTGGCAAAATGCGACTAGGGAATGGAGGCCCTACGTCTAAAAAATCTCAACTCAGGGATTGGAGCCCTAATGTTGGCAAAAAGGCGACTAGGGAATGGATGCCCTATGTCTAAAATCTCAACCGAGGGATTGGAGCCCTAATGTGGGCAAAAAAGGTGACAAGGGAATGGAGGCCCTATGTCTAAAAATCTAAACTCAGGGATTGGAGCCCTAATGTTGGCAAAAAGCGACTAGGGAATGGAGGCCCTATGTCTAAAATCTCAACTTTGGGATCGGAGCCCTAATGTGGGCAAAAAAGGTGACAAGGGAATGGAGGCCCTATGTCTAAAATCTCAACTTAGGGTTGGAGACCTAATGTTGGCAAAAAGCGACTAGGGAATGTAGGCCCTATGTCTATCGGAGCCCTAATGTGGGCAAAAAAGGTGACAAGGGAATGGAGGCCCTATGTCTAAAAATCTCAACTTAGGGATTGGAGCCCTAATGTTGGCAAAAAGGCGACTAGGGAATGGAGGCTCTACGTTTCAAAAATCTAAACTTAGGGATTAGAGCTCGAATGTTGGCAAAAAGGCGACTAGGGAATGTAGGCCCTATGTCTAAAATCTCAACTTAGGTATTGGAGCCCTAATGTTGGCAAAAAGGCGACTAGGGAATGGAGGCCCTATGTCTAAAATCTCAACTTAGGGATTGGAGCCCTAATGTTGGAAAAAAGGCGACTAGGGAATGGAGGCTCTATGTCTAAAAAATCTCAAACTTAGGGATTGGAGCCCTAATGTTGGCAAAAAAAGCGACTAGGAAATGGAGGCCCTATGTCTAAAAATCTCAACTCAGGTGTTGGAGCCCTAATGTTGGCAAAAAAGGCGACTAGGAAATGGAGGCCCTATGTCTAAAAATCTCAACTTACGGATTGGAGCCCAAATGTTGGCAAAAAAGACAACTAGGGAATGGAGGCCCTGTGTCTAAAATCTCAACTTAGGGCTGGAGCCCTAATGTTGGCAAAAAGGCAACTAGGGAATGGATGCCCTATGTCTAGAATCTCAACACAGGGATTGGAGCCCAAATGTTGACAAAAGGCGACTAGGGAATGGAGGCCCTATGTCTAAAAAAATCTCAACTCAGGGATTGGAGCCCTAATGTTGGCAAAAAAGGCGACTAGGAAATGGAGGCCCTACGTCTACAAAATCTGAGCTCAGGGATTGGAGCCCTAATGTTGGAAAAAATGCGAATGGGAATGGAGGCCCGATGTCTAAAATCTCATCTCAGGGATTGGAGCCCTAATGTTGGCAAAAGGCGACTAGGGAATGGAGGCCCTATATCTAAAAAATCACAACACGGGGATTGGAGCCCTAATGTTGGCAAAAAAGGCGACTAGGAAATGGAGGCCCTATGTCTAAAAATCTCAAATTAGGGATTGGAGCCCTAATATTGGCAAAAAGGCAACTAGGGAATGGAGGTCCTATGTCTAAAATCTCAACTTAGGGATTGGAACCCTAAAGTTGGCAAAAGGCGACTAGGGAATGGAGGCCCTATGTATAAAAATCTCAACTTAGGGATTAGAGCCCTAATGTTGGCAAAAAAGCGACTAGGGAATGGAGGCCCTATGTCTAAAAATCTCAACATAGGGTTGGAGCCCTAATGTTGGCAAAAGGCGACTAGGGAATGGAAGCCCTGTGTCTAAAATCTCAACTTAGGGCTGGAGCCTAATTAGTGCAAAAGACGACTACGGAATGGAGGCCCTACGTCTACAAAATCTCAACTCAGGGATTGGAGCCCTAATGTTGGCAAAAAGGCGACTAGGGAATGGAGGCCCTATGTCTAAAAAAATCTCAACTCAGGGATTGGAGCCCTAATGTTGGCAAAAAAGGCGACTAGGGAATGGAGGCCCTATGTCTAAAAATCTCAACTTAGGGATTGGAGCCCTAATGTTGGCAAAAAAGGCGATTAGGGAATGGAGGCCCTATGTCTAAAATCTCAACTTAGGGATTGGAGCCCTAATGTTGGCAAAAGGCGACTAGGGAATGGAGGCCCTATGTCTAAAAATCTCAACTCAGGGATTGGAGCCCTAATGTTGGCAAAAAAGGCGACTAGGTAATGGAGGCCCTATGTCTAAAAATCTCAACTCAGGTATTGAAGCCCTAATGTTGGCAAAAAAGGCGACTAGGAAATGGAGGCCCTATGTATAAAAATCTCAACTTAGGGATTGGAGCCCTAATGTTGGCAAAAAAGCGACTAGGGAATGGAGGCCCTATGTCTAAAAATCTCAACATAGGGTTGGAGCCCTAATGTTGGCAAAAAGGCGACTAAGGAAAGGAGGCCCTATGTCTAAAACCTCAACATAGGGTTGGAGCCCTAATGTTGGCAAAAGGTGACTAGGGAATGGAAGCCCTGTGTCTAAAATCTCAACTCGGGGATTGGAGCCCTAATGTTGGCAAAAAAGGCGACTAGGTAATGGAGGCCCTATGTCTAAAAATCTCAACTTAGGGATTGGAGCCCTATTGTTTGCAAAAAGGCAACTAGGGAATGGAGGCCCTATGTCTAAAAATCTCAACTTAGGGATCAGAGCCCTAATGTTGGCAAAAAGGCGACTAGGGAATGGAGGCCCTGTGTCTAAAATCTCAACTTAGGGTTGGAGACCTAATGTTGGTAAAAAGCGACTAGGGAATGGAGGCCCTACGTCTAAAAATCTCAACTTAGGGATTGGAGCCCTAATGTTGGAAAAAAGGCGACTAGGGAATGGAGGCCCTATGTCTAAAAAATCTCAACTTAGGGATTGGAGCCCTAATGTTGGCAAAAAAGGCGACTAGGAAATGGAGGCCCTATGTCTAAAAATCTCAACTCAGGTATTGGAGCCCTAATGTTGGCAAAAATGGCGACTAGGGAATGGAGGCCCTACGTCTACAAAATATCAACTCGGGGATTGGAGCCCTAATGTTGGCAAAAAAGGCAACTAGGGAATGGAGGCCCTATGTCTAAAATCTCAACTTAGGGATTGGAGCTCTAAAGTTGGAAAAAAGGCGACTAGGAAATGGAGGCCCTATGTCTAAAAATCTCAACTCAGGTATTGGAGCCCTAATGTTGGCAAAAATGGCGACTAGGAAATGGAGGCCGTATGCCTAAAAATCTCAACTTACGGATTGGAGCCCAAATGTTGGAAAAAAGCGACTAGGGAATGGAGGCCCTACGTCTAAAAATCTCAACTTAGGGATTGGAGCCCTAATGTTGGCAAAAAAGGCGACTAGGAAATGGAGGCCCTATGTCTAAAAATCTCAACTCAGGTATTGGAGCCCTAATGTTGGCAAAAAAGGCGACTAGGAAATGGAGGCCGTATGCCTAAAAATCTCAACTTACGGATTGGAGCCCAAATGTTGGCAAAAAAGGCAACTAGGGAATGGAGGCCCTATGTCTAAAATCTCAACTTAGGGATTGGAGCCCTAAAGTTGGAAAAAAGGCGACTAGGGAATGGAGGCCCTATGTCTAAAAAATCTCAACTTAGGGATTGGAGCCCTAATGTTGGCAAAAAGGCGACTAGGGAATGTAGGCCCTATATCTAAAATCTCAACTTAGGGATTGTAGCCCTAATGTTTGACAAAGGCGACTAGGGAATGGAGGCCCGTACTAGTCTAAAAA
>NW_017678587.1:0-1009 GCF_001879085.1 Nicotiana attenuata
TGCACGCCGACAGCTAGTGGCAAGGCAAGCTCATAAGCCACTCCCCGATCCTTCTAAGTACCTCAAAAGGCCCAATGAACCGCGGACTCAGCTTCCCTTTCTTCCCGAATCTCATAACACCCTTTGTGGGTGAAACCTTCAGTAAGACTTTCTCACCAATCATATACGATACATCTCAGACATTCTTGTCTGCATAACTCTTCTGTCTCGACTGTGCTGTACGGAGTCTCTCCTCAATCACCTTCACCTTCTCCAATGCATCCTGAACCAAATCTGTCCCCAACAATCTAGCCTCCCCGGGCTCGAACCAACCAACTGGAGATCTACACCGCCTCCCATACAAGGCCTCATACGGTGCCATCTGAATGCTGGACTGATAGCTATTGTTGTAGGCAAACTCTGCAAGCGGTAGAAACCGATCCCATGACCCTCCAAAATCAATAACGCAGGCACGTAACATATCCTCCAATATCTGAATGGTGCGCTCGGACTGCCCGTCCGTTTGAGGGTGAAAAGCTGTGCTCAACTGCACCTGAGTACCCAACTCTCGCTGAACAGCCTGCCAAAACTGAAAGGTGAACTGAGTGCCCTGATCTGATATGATGGAAACTGGGACACCATGCAATCGAACTATCTCCCGAATATAAATCTCTGCCAGCCGCTCTGAAGAATAAGTAGTACAAACCGGAACGAAGTGCGCGGACTTGGTCAGCCTGTCCACAATTACCCAAATAGCGTCAAATTTCTTCAAAGTCCGTGGGAGTCCGGTAACAAAATCCATAGTGATCCTCTCCCACTTCCACTCGGGAATAACCATCTGCTGATGCAAGCCACCCGGTCTCTGATGCTCATATTTCACCTGCTGACAATTAAGACATCGGGCTACATACTCCACAATATCTCTCTTCATCCTCCGCCACCAATAGTGCTATCTGAGATCCTGATACATCTTCGCGGCACCCGGATGAATGGAACTACCGCGAGCTATGGGCCTCCTCCAATATCAACT
>NW_017678587.1:4124-6062 GCF_001879085.1 Nicotiana attenuata
CCAAAAATATTGACCAAAGTCAAATTTATTCATTTTAACATCAAAACTTAGCATTTTTCAGAGAATTTCACATTTAAGCTTTCCGGCTACGCGCCCGGACTGCGCATGCAAATCGAGGCGACTCTAAACGAGGTTTTCAAGGCCTCGGAAGCACAGAATTCATTTAAAACAGGTGATGACCCTTTGGGTCATCACACGTAATTCATAAATACCGTACCGAAGTACCGAACGCCCACCCCTAATCTGCACAGACAACTCACGTGCTAGAAGTAACAACATCTTGTAACCGCACGGACAACTCACGTGCAAATAGTAGCAATAACTCACATAGAAGGCAAGTATACGAGAATACATTATGATCAATAAGCATCAGGGTTTATCTTCTTAAACCGATATGAGTGATTAAATACTTATATTGTTGTGCAAGTGTTCTATCACAACTCAAGTCAACAAGTAAGAGAAGAGACAACGAATGACACATAGAAAATAACACAACAAAACATAAAAATGCATGACTCACACAAGGTAGGCACACCACTACACAAATATCATCAATAACAATGCCCCAGGACATCACAAGTCATCAAAGATCATCCCCGACGTGTCACGACCCAAACCCCGCACTGGTCGTGATGGCGCCTCTCGTGAGGACAAGGCCAGCCAACTAACCCAACTCGTCTCTTTCAAAATAGTTAAGCATAAATGATTAGCAAAAATATGACTTACTGATGTTAATTAACGAAATTACAATCCAACACAGCCCAAACCGGGGTGTCACAAGTCACGAGCATCTATCAGAGTATAAATACAACTACAAGACCTAAAATATACAAAGCCGGAATAATGAACCAAAAGAGAGAAAAATGGTGCTGCGAACGCAAGCAGTCACCTTGCTACTCCTATAGCTCTACCACTGATCAGCCAAAACCCGCTACCAGGTGAACAAATACCTGCATCTGCACGCGAGGTACAGGGAGTAAAGTGAGTACTCCAACTCAGTGAGTAATAAACATAAATAAAGGCTGAGAATAAGAAATCCTGAATAGGCACAAAGTAATTCTATAAATACAGCAACTTGAACCCAGTAGTATAAAATCAGTAAAATTAGTGAAAAAAATTACGGAAAATCCCACAACAGATAAATAATTAAATGACAATCAAATATGCAATGCAACACATAGACCGGTACTCTCCAGTACCCGCTGCGGCGTGCAGCCCGCTCCATTTATTTATCGTCGACGGAGCTCACTGGGGGTGTGCAGACTCCGGGAGGGGCCCCTTAAGGCCCAAGCGCAATAATAAGCCATATCGTGGCATCAACTAGGCCCTCGGCCTCATATCAATATCAATTTCATACCGCTGCGGCACGCAGCCCGATCCCATACTCAGTCCAAAATCACATAAGCCTCTCGGGCACATTAGTATAGAAATATTCAGCCCAAACTTCATTTAAAAATATTAATTAAGTTTCTAGTTTGAGAAAAGTGGCTGAGTTTGCAAAACAGTACTAAATACTAAGACTGAGTTCAATTGTCTGAAAATATGATAAGAAACCAGTAAAAACAATCCCTGAAGGATTCAATCAGTTGGCACGAGGCCAAATTATGACAATTAATCCATTTTTATAAGGATCTCACTAAGCTTCAATTAATTAGGTAGTAATTTTATTAAGCGGGACGGACCAAGTCACGATCCCCGACGGTGCTCTACCCCACGCCCGTTATCCGGCGTGTAAGTCACCTCAACATAGCACTACAATGTGCAAATTCGGGGTTTCAAACCCTCAGAACAGCATTTACATCTATTACTCACCTCAAGCCAGCCAAAATCCTAGCTCGCTATGCCCTTGCCTCTCAAATCGACCTCCTTGTGCGTCGAATCTGACCAAAACCACAACGAATACGTCACATTATGCTATAGGATCAATACCCAATTGAA
>NW_017678587.1:11915-20960 GCF_001879085.1 Nicotiana attenuata
AGCTATTACAGTGAGGAATTTTAATATGTCCTTGTCTCATACTTTTAGAAATATGTATTGAAATGCTTGACTATGTTAATAAGGCTCAATAAGAAAATTAATAACTAATACTAATGATCGTCATGTTTGAATGTTAACATATGTGACAATGTTTGCACCTATATCACAAACTAACTAGTTTATGTTTTCTTTTGCTGCTATAGGGGGCAATTTATTTTACTTTTTACTTCCCCTAAACATGCATGTAGTACAGTTATTGTAGCACAATATCTAAATTCTAAAAATAGTATTCTAAGTGCTTTAGTTTTAACTGCAAAATCATTTATGCTTATTTTATTTTTCATATAATAGTTGTCACAATTATTGATTACCAACACAAATTGTATTATGTGTATTTAAAAAATAATAAATACTTATGTGAATGTCACGACCCAATTCCCATACCCGGTCGTGATGGCGCCTCTCGTGAAGACAAGGCCAGCCAACTAACCCAAAACCTTTCACTAACAATTATTAAACATGACTGAATAGAAGATACAACTTAATGGCATTACAAACTGTTAATTACTACCCGACCGGGGTGTCACAAGTCACGAGCATCTAGGGAAAAACCTTAACACAACTACAGGCCAATAAATATATACAAGTGAAATTTCTGGAAAACAAAAGACAACATCCGGTGCCGCGAACGCTGGCGATCACCTTGCTCAGCTACAATAAGAATACCTTCAATCCGCTAATAACCCGCTACCGGGTGAACGATACCTGCAATTGCACGCGAGGTGCAGGGAGTAAAGTGAGTACTTCCAACTCAGTGAGTAATAGAAGTAAATAATAACTGAGCAGCAAGAAATCACGTAAAGCAACCAACGGGCTGTACAGAAGTCGGGTACAATTTCCGAGAAAACAGTGAAATCAGAGAACTCTTTAGAAATGTTTCGGCTCAGTTCAAACCTCTTTCGAAAATGGTCCTTTCAATAATTACGAAACTGTTCAAAATAGTTAGTGCTGATTAACACAGAAAATCCGCCCCTCGGGCACAAATATCACGGCATAGCAGGTAATAATACAAATAGGTATGCAAGATGAACACATAAAAGTTCGCCCCTCGGGCACAAATTTTGTTACTAGTCAGTCATTGTTACCTGACCAGTCAGCCATTGTTACCTGACCCAACGCGTGTTTCAATGCCATTGTTACCACTGGTCAGTCATTGTTACCTAACTGGTCAGCCATTGTTACCTGACCAAAACACAAATGACAGTGTCATTGTTACCACTGTCCAATTCTAAATGGGTACCCGCGCTCACTGTGGGTGTGCAGACTCCGGAGAGGCTCCTACAGCCCAAGCGCTATATCAACATAAGGCCTGAAAGCCTGTACATATCAACATGAGGCCTGAAAGCCTCGTCACAATGCACTCGAGGTCTGAAAGCCTCCTCACATCACTCAGCATATCCTCACATATGTCCCTCGGCCTCAATCAGTCCAAAAATAATGATAAGCCCCTCGGGCATCAGTAAAGAAACAATAATGCTCAGCTCAAACAGTAGTTCAAATATCAGTTAAAAACTCGAGGTTGAGTGAAAATATAGCTGCATTCATGAAACAGTGTAATGACAATGGACTGAGTTCAAATAATATTTCAAATAGTGAGGAAAACAGTGATGATAGCTCATAGGGAGTTCAAACAGTCGGCAATAAGCCCCAAATATGGCAATAAGCCCAAGTCCTAGTGAAAAACA
Source organism: Nicotiana attenuata (assembly GCF_001879085.1). NCBI lineage: Eukaryota > Viridiplantae > Streptophyta > Magnoliopsida > Solanales > Solanaceae > Nicotiana > Nicotiana attenuata. The sequence goes on from NW_017678587.1 coordinate 13,661, forward strand.
ACAAGTCATAGCGAAATACGCGGTAAAATCAACAACCGGGACGGACCAAGTCACAATCCCCAACGGTGCTCTACTCCACGCTCTCTGTCTGGCGTGCAAGTCACCTCAATATAGCACTATGGGTGCAAATCCGGGGTTTCAAACCCTCAGGATATCATTTACAATCATTACTCAACTCGATCCGGCGAAATCTCTAGCCCGCGACACCTTTTCCCCTCGAATCGGCCTCCACGCGCGTCGAATCTAACCAAAATCAGAGCGAGTACATCACAATATGCCAAGGGAACGATGCCCAATCGAAAACAATCGAAATATAGCAAAAATCTCGAAACTAGCAAACCCGAGCCCCGAGCCTACTTCTCGAAAAATTACAAAACTCACATTACCGGATTCCTCGTCTCGCCACGAGTCCATACATATCAAGTTTACCAAAATCGGAGTTCAAATGCCCTTTCAAATCCCAAATTTTTATTTCAAAAACCAAGCCCTAGTTCTTCCAATTTTTACACAAATTTCCAAGAATTAAAGGTTGATTCTTCAATAAAAATGACATTTCTAGGTCACGAGACTTACCTCCAATTGATTCCTGTCAAAATCCTCTTCAATCACTACCAAAAAGCTCTTAAGGTGGTCAACAATGGAGGAAATCATCCCAAGCTCGCGGATGAAATATTGATTAAAAACCCTCCTAAACAGTCCAGTTTTCGCTTCTGCGGTCCCCACGCCTGCTTCCGCGTGACCGCTTCTGCGGTCCTTGTCCGCTTAAGCGGAAATTCATTAAATCACAAGGGTCGCTTCTGCGACACAATTTCTCGCTTCTGCGAAGTCTCACCTNGAAGGAAGATCAGGACTGCGAATGCCAATTTGCAGCTACCTTGAATCTCCCGAATGTGAAGCTAGGCAGAGAAAGATCTCACTCACCCTGTGGTGTACCTGAATCTGCACACAAGGTGCAGGGAGTATTGTGAGTACTTCCAACCCAGAAAGTAATAAATATAAATAAGTTTGAGGATAAGAAATCCTAAATAACACAAGGTAAAGCTATAAATACAATAACCATCTAAGACAATTATAATAACGCCACAACAGATGAAGAATAAATGACAATTAAATATGCAATGCAACACATAAACCGGTACCTCCAGTACCCCGCTGCGGTCGTGCAGCCCGCTCCATTTATTTAACGTCGACGGCGCTCACTGGGGGTGTGCAGACTCCGGGAGGGGCCCCTTACGGCCCAAGCGCAATAATAAGCCATATCGTGGCATCAAACAGGCCCTCGACCTCATATCAATATCAATATCATACTACTGCGGCGTGCAGTCCGATCCCATACTCAGTCCAAAATCACATAAGCCTTTCGGCGCAATAATATAAAAATATTCAGCCCAAACTTCATTTAAAAATATTACTTTAGTTTCTACTTTTAGAAAAATAGCTGAGTTTACAAAAACAGTGTTAAATACCAGGACTGAGTTCAATATCTAGAAATATGGTAGGAAACCAGTAAAAATAATCCCTGAAGGATTCAAGTAGTTGGCACGAAGCCCAATTATGACAATTAATCCATTTTTATAAGGATATCACAAAACCACAATCAATTAGGTAGTAATTTTATTAAGCGGAACGGACCAAGTCACAATCCCCGGCGGTGCTCTACCCATGCCCGTTATCCGGCGTGCAAGTCACCTCACATAGCACTACATTGTGCAAATTCGGGGTTTCAAACCCTCAACACAACATTTACATTTATTACTAACCTCAAGCTGGCCAAAGTCCTAGCTTGCTATGCCCTTGCCTTTTGAATTAACCTCCTCGTGCGTCGAATCTCACCAAAACCACAACGAATACGTCACAATAGGCTAAGGGAACATAACCCAATCGAAAAGACTCGAAAAATATCGAAAATCACGAAATTTGCAAAACCCGAGCCCCGGGCCCACTTCTCAAAAAATCAAAAAATTAACATCACCGGATTCCTCATCTCGCCACGAGTCTATACATACCAAAATCTCTCAAATCGGACCACAAATGGCCCCTCAAATCTCAAATTTAGAATTTCAAACTCAAGTCCTAATTTCTTACAATTTGGCTATATTCTCATGAATTTCAAGGATGATTCTACAATAAAATCATGTTTTTAACTCATAAAACTTACCTTCAATCGATCCCAGTTGAAACTCTCTTCAATCCCCGTCCAAAAGCTCTCAACAATGCCCAAAAATGGTGGAAAAATGGGTTGGGTTCGCGGATGAAATGTTTTAAAACATTCTGCCCAGGTCTAACCCCTCCTTCTTCGGGAACGCGAGGGCTATCCCGCATTCGCGATGCTCAAATTTTCCATCTGCCAAAAATGCCCTTCGCGAACGCGGCCTACACCACGCGAACGCGAAGCTTTATTCCTCATACATACGCGAACGCGACACCGTTTCCCTTTTGGCTAATACCACAACAGATTTTCGGGCCAAACCTCGATATTATTCTTCTAACAAGCTGAAATCAAATCTGTTCGTATTCATTAATGACTCCAACGATCACCTCGAATCCAACACACCACTCTGGTGATATGACACCTCAATACAGGCCTAAGCCACAACTTGCATAATACACGCACCGATAAGAGACGGTCTGAACATACTCAAATCATGAAAAATAACTCTAACGAAAGAGCTGTACCTCAAGCTCAACAATACCATCACTACACAAGGCTGAGACCCCGTCTCACATCATAGAAATAAAATGCCTGAATCTACCCCGAAAGGTCACCCGTAGCCTCGCTACAATGCGCGATCCTGTCCCAACACTGTTACACATGAAGCACCTAAAGTCACTATGATCAAAATCGACAGCCACGCATATTTGATGTCTGAAACCAAAGCAATTCATTACATCCACGGTGAAACCAATAACATATAACACACAAACCGATAGGCCATACCCAATACTCCATTTACTGAGCAACACTCAATTATTCTTCCCGCTCGACTTCCTCTATGAATCTCAAATAGAACCGCACCACATGTGCCCATATCCAACAAATCATAACGCCTCACAGCACAGAAAAGCAACTCATAGATCTCCCCAGATCACTAACAAGTTCAATAACGATCGAATCAACCTATCCCTCAACAATTCAACTCGGGACTAACCAAGCTAACTCAAGCCAAATATGTAGCCACATCGGCCTGCCAACGAACTCAATACCAAGAAGCCTGAAGCTGCTCCTTCCACCACTATAACTCCTGCCGGAGCCGTACGATACGGTGCGCAGCACCAAATCAAAATCGAAATCCACAACCTCGCCCGGTAACATGCCCGGCCACAAGAGACGCATCCGAAAAGTCCCTCAATATCGGAACTGAATCAATGGTAGAAACCTCTGTACTGACATCCGCCACGAAGACCCAATTACGAAACGCAATCCTTCCCAGCCGTCCGCTGGTCTTTGGGATACAAACTACTTTGCTAGAACACAATCTGATGCACCTCGCCACGCAACCTGTGGCATTTTCCAACATAGCCTGTAGCACAATAGTCTAGAATAACCCAACACTAAGACAACCAGTCTACAATCCAATATCATATCCAAAATCTGGCATACCAAGCAAAGAAAGATCCACTCGGACCTCAAATTCCCAATAACCGCTAGACTGTGCCGATACACAAGATTCACAACAACTGCATAGCCTAAACACGAGAACTCCTAGTCTCCAACTCCATATAGCACACTAATCACTGTACCTGATCCCAAATTGCGCCGTATGAATACATATCACACCTCAAGTACCCAATCATCCCACGAAAGATAATCTAAAATTTCCCTGTGCCATCAAACAAACTCCGATATCAACAGTCGATCCCAAATGCCGCAACAATACCGAAGTATCATCAATTTACATCACATTGCCCTTTTTCTGGAACATATGCCCCCGTCGAATCACTATGGTTGGCAATACCATTATCCTTAATCATTTGAAGATCGATTCTTTAATCACCTGCAGCTGCCCGCGCTGCTTAAGAATTTAATGACTTTCCATTATGAACTGAACTGTAACCTTACACACTCAAATCCCAATCCTCCACAACATATCGCATATACCATACCACACTAGTATAACATGAGAACTCCATCCCCCTCCCTAAACACAAACATCTACGTACTCCACTAGTCAAGAACTCTCCATCAATCCCATCAAGAAGAGAAATCATTACACATTCCATGATTCACATGCCCATAGGCAACATATACATCTCTAAACCACGGTAAAACTCATCAAGAACTCCCTTCCAACTCCATTGCACAAGCTAAACTGCCAGGACTGAATCCTTCTACCCGAACCAAGCTAAGCAAGTTGTCGGAACTCAAGAGCCTTGCTGCACAATACCTGTAAAAGCCCATTACCTCGAACACATACGAAGAATTAATCACATCCTTACCATACCGATTCGGTCTACTGTCAAGTCTTTCCTATCTATCTAATTTCCCTTTTGATTCATCATCCACTTGATATTTCTCCCTCGCTGTAGCATCACAATGCCTCAATCCAAGCTTACCACACGAGACTCGAACATAAGAGCACACTGTCTAAGACTCATAGGCCACTGAATACTCTCTCAATTGTTTCCCAGAAATACCACATTCCAGAATACTTTACTCTGAAGAACTTTCTGCGAATCTAAATTCGCTTCCTTTACTTTCCAGGTACCGACACATAGGATCCCATGATCAACATAAAAAAAAATACCACAAGTCTTGACATTTTCTATTGAAAACACTGTCTTTAGTCATATACACCACCTTAAAACACCTGAGTGTTACATGTAGATTCTTGAACACATTAAAACCTTTCTCGAGAGTCATTCACTCTTATTCATCGGCAAATTACCTGATTTAACGAACAGAACCACTCGTTCTTTATTGGCACTTCGATACCGTAAAATGAGACCCTCATCCCAATACAACTAAGCAACTTCTTGCTCTATGCACCGAGCATCCTTTACCAGCGACAACTCTAGACATTCCGTAATTCTCATACCCTATGGAACATAATATACCCTTTGTCGAAATTTTGCTTCACTCGTGCCATCCTCGGCTCAAGTTTTGCAACTAGAACTGTTTTGCCAGCGTACCTTGAGACGTAACCAACATAGCACATAACCGTGCAATCAGCTAATCAACAGCAACCTCCCCAACTTGGCTCAAAGCCATATATCAAGACACCCTTAACAACTCATAACACTTTTACTCTAATGATGCCACAATGCCACAGTGATATTAAACTCAAATCATGTAAAAGTTTGTGAAAACACAGATCATCTAGTACTGAAATCCGCTACAACCCTCGCATTCATCCCCACATCAACTGAGTCCACTCTCTTAAGCGACCCGAATTCTCAAATTTCAACACATACCCTTCCATTACACATGAGATCTACCAACATACACATAAGGATCATACCACTCAAGAACACTCCGCAGGAGTTAACCCACCTGCTTCGCCCAATTTAGTACTTCAGCATACCTTCCACTATCATATGCGTTACACAGTCAATTTAGACTACCTGAGCTTGAGCTCATACCGCCACATGTATTGCACTTTACCTCTCAACTAGGAGATACAAAAATATTAATCCTGCGCCCATAATTCGGGCTACACATCAAGCCACAATAGGAATCGAATCACTTAACAGTCCATCTATTATCCTGCAGACTTCTTCGTCACTATCAAGTCATATAATTACATCTCGCAGTACTAACATACTCCTCACATGGATATCCAACCGCCATTCCGGCTAATAAGGACAATACCGAACATGTAAGTTCAAAATACTTGCTCACACAATCAGCACCTCACTGCTCAAGCCATAGGCAAAGATCCGGTCTCAAGTCCTCCAGACTGGTCATCATACTCACACAGATTACCTCTCGCCCCTCGATCGGGGAATCACAAGCCATCAAGGCGCATATAACACTGAGCGCTCACGTGCGCATACAGACGTGTGGAAGGAATTTCAAGAGTTATATCTCAAACTGAATCAAGTACGCACGATAAGAGTTCCAAGAATGTGAAGTTTTCCTAAAAGGTTCTGCAGCCTCTCGAGGATAAATACAGACGTCTCTAAACCGATCCGCGAGACTCTACTAAGCCTGCTCATGACTCGTGAGACCTAGTAACCTAGGCTCTGATACCAACTTGTCACGACCCAATTCCCATACCCGGTCGTGATGGCGCCTCTCGTGAAGACAAGGCCAACCAACTAACCCAAAACCTTTCACTAACAATTATTAAACATGACTGAATAGAAGATACAACTTAATGGCATTAGAAACTGTTAATTACGACCCGACCGGGGTGTCACAAGTCACGAGCATCTAGGGAAAAACCTTAACACAACTACAGGCCAAATAAATATATACAAGTAAAATTTCTGGAAAACAAAAGACAACATCCGGTGTCGCGAACGCTGGCGGTCGCCTTGCTCAGCTACAATAAGAATACCTTCAATCCGCTAATAACCCGCTACCGGGTGAACGATACCTGCAACTGCACGCGAGGTGCAGGGAGTAAAGTGAGTACTTCCGACTCAGTGAGTAATAGAAGTAAATAATAACTGAGCAACAAGAAATCACGTAAAGCAACCAACGGGCTGTACAGAAGCCGAGTACAATTTCCGAGAAAATAATGAAATCAGAGTATTCTTTAGAAATATTTCGGCTCAGTTCAAATCTCTTTCGAAAATGGTCCTTTCAATAATTACGAAACTGTTCAAAATAGTTAATGCTGATTAACACAGAAAATCCGCCCCTCGGGCACAAATATCATAGCATAGCAGGTAATAATACAAATAAGTATGCAAGATGAACACATAAAAGTTCGCCCCTCGGGCACAAATTTTGTTACTAGTCAGTCATTGTTACCTGACCGGTCAGCCATTGTTACCTGACCCAATGCGTGTTTCAGTGCTATTGTTACCACTGGTCAGCCATTGTTACCTGACTGGTCAGCCATTGTTACCTGACCAAAACACGAATGACAGTGTCATTGTTACCACTGTCCAATTCTAAATGGGTACCCGCGCTCACTGTGGGTGTGCAGACTCCGGAGGGGCTCCTACAGCCCAAGCGCTATATCAACATAAGGCCTGAAAGCCTGTACATATCAACATGAGGCCTGAAAGCCTCCTCACAATACACTCGAGGCCTGGAAGCCTCCTCACATCATTCAGCATATCCTCACATATGGCCCTCGGCCTCAATCAGTCCAAAAATAATCATAAGCCCCTCGGGCATCAGTAAAGA
>NW_017678588.1:0-5318 GCF_001879085.1 Nicotiana attenuata
CCAGGATAATATCGAAATCTACCATATTCAGTAGCAATAAATCAACTCGGGTCTCCAGACCCCCAATAGTCACCAAACACGACCGGTATACATGGTCCACAATAATAGTGTCGCCCACCGGGGTAGACACATGAAAAGGTAAGGCAAGACACCCTCGGGTCGTACCCAAATGATGAGCAAAGTATGAAGATACATATGAATAGGTAAAACCGGGATCAAATAATACTGAGGCGTCTCTGTGACAGACTGAAATAATACCTGTAATGACAGCGTCTGAAGCAATGGCATCTGTCCTGCCCGGCATCGCGTAGAAACGAGCCTGGCCACCGCCTGATCGATCTCCACCTCTGAGGCGGCCCCTGGCTGCCTGATCTCCACCCTTAGTTAACTGGGCGGGTGGTGAAGTAACTGGAGCAGAAGTCGAGGGCTGACCCCTCTGCTGATGCTGTCTGCCATGAAGGCGAGGGCACTGCCTCCTAAAATGACCCAACTCTCCGCACTCATAGTAGCTGCCCGGTACTAAAGATGGGGACTGATGAAAACCTCTCGCACCGGAGTGACTAGCAGATGCACTCGGCGCAGAAGAACCCTGAACTGATGGGGCATGAGATGAACTCTGAGCTGGGAGGGCGCTGAGTGAAGTCTGACCCTGCTGGGGCCCATGATGACCACGGCCTGATGATCCCCCACGATACTCTGGACGAGCTGACTGAGCAGGCTTGAAAGAGCGACCTCTACCCTGCTGGAACTGACCCCTCAAAGGAGCACCACTGTAACTGCCCGATCCACGAGGCCTCTTAGCCTCCCTCTCCTCTCGCTCTCTACGGCGAACTGACTCAATCTCACGAGCAATGTCTACCACCTCCTCAAACGTAGCACCCAGTACTCTCTCTCTAGTCATCAGAATACGGAGATGGTAGTTAAGACCATCCACAAATCTCCTGATCCTCTCGTGATCTGTTGGAACCATCCAAGTAGCATGACGAGCCAGCTGGGAAAACCTCACCTCATATTGAGTCACTGTCACTGTCATGTCTCCCTGTGTCAACCACTCAAACTGCCTACGCAACTCTTCCCTGCGGGACTGAGGTATATACTTCTCCAGAAAAAGAGCTGAGAACTGCTGCCAAGTCAGAGGTGTTGCACCGGCAGGCCTACGCCTCTCAAAGTCCTCCCACCAAGTAAGAGCATCCCCCGTGAACTGAAAAGTAGTAAATGCCACACCACTCGACTCAAGGATCCCTGCCATACGGAGCATACGCTGGCATCTGTCAAGAAAACTCTGGGCATCCTCGCCCTCAGCACCACCGAATGTCGGAGGCTGCAGTCTACCGAACCTCTCGAGACGACGCTGCTCATCGTCTGGCATAGCTGGAACCACAAAATCCTGAGCTGGTGCAACCTGCTGAGCTGGAGGTGCCTCCGGTGTCTGTAGCCCCTGCACTCCCTGCGCAGGTGCGCGAGCATCGGGGGTCTGATTGCCTCCCCCGGTCTGTGAAATAGCTGCTGCTGCTGTGGTGGCTGAAACTGCTTGGGCCAAACCAGTACAGACCGTCAAGATCTGTGCCAAGGTCTCCTGAAGACCCGGAATCACAATAGGCACAGCTGGTGCCTGAGCAGGTGCTGCTGGAGTCTCCGCCGCTGGAGCCTGATCCTGAGCTGGAGCAATCGTAGGATTAGCAGGTTCTGTCCCAGCTGCTCTACCCCTGCCACGACCACGACCGCGCCCACGGCCTCTGGCGGCCTCAGTAGGTGGCACTGGTGGTCGTCCGTCACGTTCGGTTGCTCGTGTTCTCACCATCTGTGAGAGAATAGAATAACAAAGATTTAGTTCATAGTTCAAAAAAACCGCACGACAAGAGTTTCAAGAATATGGAGTATTTCCTAAAGGTTCTGCAGCCTCTCGAGGATAAATATAGACGTCTCCGTACCGATCCACGAGACTCTACTAAACCGGCTCATGATTCGCGAGACCAAGTAACCTAGAGCTCTGATACCACCTTGTCACGACCCAAACCCCGGTCGTGATGGCGCCCAACACATTGCTAGGCAAACCCGACCATTTACACAACCTTAGCCAAATAACCTATGTAAATAATTAAATGTTCGCTACCATAATACCAATTTAGTACGGAAATTTTGATAAGATCTCTAACATTCGAAAACCTCAAAATAAAATACTAAATAGCCCACCGAATCTGGTGTCACGAACATGAGCCTCTAAAACAGATTATCCACCAATTACAAATCCGACTAGGAAAGTTACGAATAAAATAATAAAGATAGATGGGAGAGATCAGAGCTGTGAATGCCATGCAGCTACCTTGATACTCCCGGATGATGCTGCTCAGCTAACACGAGTCCTCACTCACCCTGTGGTGTACCTGAATCTGCACACAAGGTGCAGGGAGTATGGTGAGTACTTCCAACTCAGAAAGTAATAAATATAAATAAAGTCTGAGGATCAGAAATCCTAAATAAACACAAGGTAAAGCTATAAATACAACAACGTGGACCAATAGCATAATACGGTAAACATTAAAATAGTTATAATAAAGTCACACCAGAAGGAGAATAAATAACAAGTAAATATGCAATGCAACACATAAACCGGTACCTCCAGTACCCCGCTGCGGCCGTGCAGCCCGCTCCATTTATTTAACGTCGACAGCGCTCACTGGGGGTGTGCAGACTCCGGGAGGGGCCCCTTACGGCCCAAGCGCAATAATAAGCCATCTCGTGGCATCGAAGAGGCCCTTGGCCTCATATCAATATCATTATTAAACCACTGCGGCGCGCAGCCTGATCCCATACTCAGTCCAAAAATCACACAACAGTATAAAAATATTCAGCTTAAACTTCATTAAAAATATTACTTAAGTTCCAAGTTTTGAGAAAAGGTGGCTGAGTTTGCAAAACAGTATTAAATACTAGGACTGAGTTTAATATTTATGAATATGGTAAGAAATCATTAAAACACTCCCTGAAGGATTCAAGTAGTTGGCACAAGGCCCAATGATAACAATTTAATCCATTTTATAAGGATATCACGAAACTACAAACAAATAGGTAGTAATTTTTTTTTAAGCGGGACGGACCAAGTCATAATCCCCGACGGTTCTCTACCCCACGCCCGTTATCCGGCGTGCAAGTCACCTCACATAGCACTACGTTGTGCAAATTCGGGGTTTCAAACCCTCAACACAGCATTTACATTTATTACTAACCTCAAGCCGGCCAAGGTCCTAGCTTGCTATGCCCTTGCCTTTTGAATTCACCTCTTCGTGCGTCGAATCTGACCAAAACCACAACGAATACGTCACAATATGCTAAGGGAATATAACCTAATCGAAAAGACTCGAGAAACATCGAAAATCACGAAGTTGGCAAAACCCGAGCCCCGAGCCCACGTCTCGAAAAATTATAAATTTTACATCACCGGATTCCTTATCTCGCCACGAGTCTATACATATAAAGAACACCAAAATCGGAGTCCAAATGTCCCCTCAAATTCCCATTTTTGTTCTCTTAGGCTTCATGCCCTAAACCACCATTTTTGACCTTAATTCCTTCAGTTTTCAGTGTAATTTCATGTATTTGCATGATAAAATTGTGTTCTAAGTCCAAGAATTCTTACCTGATCGAAGTCCTTGAATTTCCTCTTCAAAATCGCTCAAGAACACCCCAAGTCCGAAGTTAAAAATATGTTTTCTGTAAAATTTCGCGAAGGGATTAAAACCCACTTCTGATCAGTTATTTCCGCTGCTGCGGTCCTTTGTCGCTTCTGCGACTATCGCATCTGCGGTTATTTTTCCGCTTCTGCGGAATCTTCTAAAAATCCAAAACCGCTTCTGCGGTCTCTCTTCCGCATCTGCGGCTTCGCAGATGCGGCTTCCCTAACCGCTTTTGCGAAAACAGCACCAGGCCCAAAAGTCGCTTCTGCGATCCTCCCTTCGCCTCTGCGTGACCGCTTCTGCGGTCCATTTCCGCAGAAGCGAAAATACCAGATACCAGATATGAACCTGCAATCTCCAACTTCAATTTTCATCCCGTTAACCATCCGAAATCACCCCGAGGCCCTCGGGACCTCAACCAAAAATACAAGCATGATCCAATACCTTATTCAAACTTGCTCCAATCATTAAAACACCTCAAACAACACTAAAACCATCATTTTTCATCGAATTCAAGCCTAAGTTCTTCTAAAACTTCCGAAACACGCATTCGATCATAAACCCAACCAAAACACCTCCGAATGACCTGAAATTTTGCACACACATCCAAAATCACCTAACGAAGCTACTGCAACTCTCGGAATCTCATTCCGACACCCGGATCAAAATTTCACCTACCAACCGGAATTCGCCAAAATTCTAACTTCGCCAATTCAAGCCTAATTCTACACCGAACCTCCAAAATCAATTCCGATCGCACTCCTAAGTCACAAATTATCCCCCGAAGCTAACCAAATCATCGGAATTCAAATCGGAGCCCTCTAACACAAAAGTCAACATCCGGTTTGACTTTTCCAACTTAAACTTTCTTAAAAGAGACTAAGTGTCTCATTTCTTATCAAAACCATTCCAAACCAACTCTATCACATCAAATACTGATAATGAAACTTAAAGAAGCATAACATGGGGAAAACGGGGCGGTAACTCACGTGACGACGGGTCGGGTCGTCACACTTACCTTGGCTTTTCAAATATCTCAAGGATTAATGATCAGTCATAACCACAAACTCTCTTGGCCACAAATAATGTTGCCATGTAGCTAAAGCCCTTACCAAAGCATATAGCTCTTTGTCATAAGTTGAGTAGTTCAGTGTAGTTCCACTCAGCTTTTCACTAAAGTATGCAATGGGCTTCGAGTTTTGCATCAAAAACAGCACCTATTCCTTTTCCAGAGGCATCACATTCAACTCAAAAAGATTTAGAAAAAATCAAGGGTAATTGCAAAAGAGGAGCAGAACACAATTTTTCTTTCAACAAGTTAAAAGCATTATCTTGTTCTTTTCCCCATGAAAAACCTTATCTTTCTTAACAACTTCAGTTAAAGGAGCAGCAATGGTGCTAAAGTCTCTAACGAATCTCCTATAAAAACTAGCAAGCCCGTGAAAACTCCTAACTCGGTTACACTGTTAGGTTTAAACCACTCTTTGATTGCCTTGATTTTCTCTTCATCAACTTCAAATCCCTTAGACTAACCACAAAACCCAAGAACTACAACACGATCCACACAAAAACGTACACTTTTTAAAGATTAAGCAAACAAGTGTTGCTTTCTGATAACTTCAAAAACTTGTTTTAAGTGTTCCA
>NW_017678588.1:8190-9345 GCF_001879085.1 Nicotiana attenuata
CTGGTGGAGTATCATAACCAGAATTTCGTTTCCATTCACCATATGCCCAAAGATTTGCAGCAAGTTCTTTCTTAAAGCTTTTTATGTCTTCGGGTTGGAATTGCTCCACGTCCTTTTCAATCATCAGCAACTCGACATATTTGATCAGGAATGCACCACAATCAGTCCTTAGAGAAATGTAAGATATGCAGTTAATTAAACAATAAATCTAAAGTACATATAAATAATATAACAAATAACAACACGTACGATCCATTTTGGTGTGGTGATCTTTGCCACTGTATATCAAATTTGTTGAAGACATTCCCAAAAGACTTGTGATGTTTGTCAAACTGTGCGAACTTTAGCAAGTGGGGGATCATGCGTGCATACATTTCCATGTGTTTCATTCCTGCCTCATATGGCTCACTGTATATGGAATCGTATACATCAATCTTTTTCTGATTCAAGTCCAATACCCCCAACAGAAAGTGTGTCACAGCATTATCATCTTCTGAAGGAAGCCGACATGAAAAAAAGATTTTGCCAACCTCTGTCCAAGCAATTCCACATCTACGGCTGTCCTCCCACACATATGGTGTCAGAAACAACTGATCATCACCAGCACACCAAAAGTCATCAGTAGCATCTTCACTGAAATCTTTATACACAAGTACCATATAATTATCAAAAAGAATATCAGTAGTTGTACATCGAAAAGGATGATCGCGAGGGTGGTAGCATTCCTTCTTTCTCAAATAATATAGGGCAATGTCAATATGCTTCATAAAAAGGCAAAAAATAAACAAATCCATCAGTCATAAAATAATTAAAAAATGATAAATTAAGAATAGAAAAAATAAATGCCTTGTGAATTATCTAACCTTATCATCAAGTACAAAACTGCTATCTGAAAGCTCAAGGAAGAACATTTTGCTACTGATTTTTTGATGATACAATTTGTATGGATTTTTCCTCACACCATTATCATCAGCATATATATCAATTTGTCCCCTGAAAATTTTGAAAATATCAAAGTTAGAATTTAATCCTGAACTTAGCCTTTCATGTTGCAAAATTAACGACAGGCAGTCCTTAAATTTGAATTAGAAGTTCAAAAGCTAAGGACACTTGGTCCTTAACTTATAGATTCAAGTTTAAAACTTAAGGACTGTC
>NW_017678588.1:11550-20959 GCF_001879085.1 Nicotiana attenuata
AGGACAGGCAGTCCTTAACTTTGAATTCCAAGTTCAAAAGTTAAGGACAAGAAGTCCTTAACTTTGAATTCCAAGTTCAAAACATAAGGACAGGAAGTCCTTAAGTTTCATTTCCAAGTTCAAAACTTTAGGACTTTGTGTCCTTAAATTTTGAACTTGGAATTGAAAGTTAAGGACAAGAAGTCCTTAACTTTCAATTCCAAGTTCAAAATTTAAGGACACAAAGTCCTAAAGTTGGACTAACTGAAATTACCATGATTTCATTCTCAATCTTTTTTTCTGCTACAGCTATTTTCTAATTAACTCTAGTAACTTCAGCTTGCAAATCCTTCTTAAAAATCTCTGATAATCTCTGAATCAAAAAACATAAAATAAAAAAAAAGTGTTCGTAAGCAATAAATAATCAAATAAAAAACTAATACTATTCAAAGGCAGAAACACATACTCTAACAATTTCCTTAAGTATGGCTTCGTCAAATTGTGTGGAAGAAGACCTTGAGCTTTGATCTTGTGAAATTGGCTCCTCCACACTAAGAGGCTCTGTATCTTCTTCTTCAAAAGGAATAAATGGTGACACCTCGATCAACTTAAACAACTATTATATATGAAAAAGTAAACATAAGTATTCAGAACTAAAACAAATAAACAAAAAAATAGATAGTAATTACATTAACTTACATTTTCATTATGGAAATATTTTCTACAAAGAGCATCAAACTGTGGAGACTTCATTTCAGAATAACATAACATCCGAGGATAACCAGATTCTTTGAAGTTCACATATTGTTTTTCTTGGAAAATAGGAAGTACTTCCATAATCCAAACACAAAAGGCAAAAGGAAAGCCAACTATAGTGTAGCTATCCTTCTCTTTATCTTTGTCTTTCTCCTTCTCAATCTCATTCTATTTGGCTTCAAACAACTCTTCAATGATTTTAATAGCGTCTCATAAGAAAGAGATCCCCAGTTGAAGGAAGAGTAGAGTGCATCATCGTCGACAATTTTCATTATCTGATCGGACACATTCCTATTCTTCCGCTTGCCCATCAAAACAGATTCAACAAAATAGATTGTTGCCAACTTCAAAGCATCATCATCGCTGCCAACAAATGATGAAGTTGTACCATGTGGGTGACTAGAAATAAAACTAAACAAATGACCCAACTCAATTCTATCCTTTCCAAGGAAATAGACTCTTAAAAGCCTATTCTCTTTCTCATGTAAACCTTTGATGTCGAGCGACGAATAAGACTTCAAACCAGTAATTATATGAAATGCATCACGGGTAAACTTAATTTCACGGTCAAATACCTTGAATGTAATTGAATCAGGTTCATTATTTACAATTTCTGAAAGCAATATACAGTGAATAAGTTTACCAGAGAACTTCACACTTTGTAATCGGAAGAAGTTGCCAAGAATACCATCCCTCAATTTCTTCCACTGGCTATTCGACAAAAAACTTTTAATTGTTTCCTTATATTGTAAATCTCCTTTCCAATACACCATAAAATTACGCCAATCCTCAAACTCGAACACACGATCTCCTTCCATTATCACACTACAAAAGAAGGAAAAAGAAAACAAAGATTAGGACTTACCGTTAGTTGGAGGGACTTGGTCCTTAACTTCAAGTGTCACGTACAAAAGTTAAGGACAAGCAATCCTTAACTTAAAGTTTAAAGTTCAAAAGTTAAGGACAATAGGTCCTGAACTTCAAATTTGTAGTTCAAAAGTTAAGGACATTTGGTCCTTAACTTAAAGTTTCAAGTTTAAAAGTTAAGGAAATGCAGTCCTTAACTTATAGTTTCAAGTTGAAAAGTTAAGGACACTTGGTCCTTAACTTCAAATTTTAAGTGCAAAAGTTAAGGACAAGCAGTCCTTAACTTATAGTTTCAACTTCCAAAGTTAAGGACACTTGGTCCTTAACTTCAAGTTTCATGTGCAAAAGTTAAGGACAATCAGTCCTTAACTTTGAGTTCCAACTTCAAAATTTAATGTCGTTTCTTTCTTATATTTCATGAACACAGTTAACTAAAAATTCATAAACACAGTAAGCTTATGAATTTCTATGACTATTTTTATGAAATATCCCTACATAATCAAATATATTGAATCAACCACAAACACATTTCACATTTCAACACTAAAAATTTCTGAATAACAGAATCACACTACATCTCCGACACTGAATCAACATATAATGATCATTTTTGAAATTTCACACATACTTCACACGGCATTGAACCCGATTACACATATAGAAAAACAAAAATGCATAAAAAAAAACATATTACCAGTCGCGATCGATTCACAGAAGATGACGGAGAAGATGAAGGAGCAGAAAGATTAATTGAAGATCGTTTGCATGCGAGGATGATGAAGTAGCAGAGAAGATGCAACTTGCCCTGAAACCGCTCTCAAATGCTTTTCCCTCGTCTGAATGAAAAATAAGGGTTTTTGGGCATTTTGGCATTATAAGCGCATTGAAGAAAGGGTAAATATGTCTTTTCCCTATTAGTAGTGGCTATTTTTGCTGAGCATTGTAATTAGTGGATAAAAATTAAAGACACCCTTAATTAGTCGCTACTACACGCCATTTTTACGCCAAACTTGTACATTACATATCTACCGGTAATCCTATAAAGTGGGATTTATAATCTTGATAACAAAATAGATTACCTACTACAGTAAGTAAAAACGACTTAATATTGTAAAAGATATTTACACCATAATGGATATTAGTTAAACTCAAATTTTAATAGCAAATGATATGCCTCTACTTTCATAAGATTAGTCAAGTTTGCGATTACTCTCAATTCCACTTTATTTACATGTGTTTGTCTGCAAAACATCTCCAAGCTCTTTTTTTGGCTCATAATTTTAATGAAGTGACTTCCATACATAATAATGAAAATTTTCTTAGTGGAAATATTGAAGGAAATATATTGTAAAAAGTTATAAAAATTAGAGTGGAAATAGACCCACAACTGTCTTTGTGTCACGACCCCAAACCCCGGTCGTGATGACGCCCAACACATTGCTAGGCAAGCCCGACCATTTACACAACCTTAGCCAAATAACCTATATAAATAAATAAATGTTCACTACTATAATACCAATTTAGTACGGAAATTCTGATATAATCTCTAACATTCGAAAACCCCAAAATAAAATACTAAGTAGCCCACCGAATCTGGTGTCACGAACTCTAAAACAGATCATCCACCTATTACAAATCCGACTAGGAAAATTACGAATAAAATAATAAAGATAGATGGGAGAGATCAGAGCTGCGAATGCCATGCAGCTACCTTGATACTCCCGGAAAATGCTGCTCAGCTAACACGAGTCCTCACTCACCCTGTGGTGTACCTGAATCTGCACACAAGGTGCAGGGAGTATTGTGAGTACTTCCAACTCAGAAAGTAATAAATATAAATAAAGTCTGAGGATCAGAAATCCTAAATAAACACAAAGTAAAGCTATAAATACAAACCAATAGCATAATACGGTAAACATTAAAAACAATTATAATAAAGTCACACCAGAATGAGAATAAATAACAATTAAATATGCAATGCAACACATAAACCGGTACCTCCAGTACCCCGCTGCGGCCGTGCAACCCGCTCCATTTATTTAACGTCGATGGCGCTCACTGAGGGTGTGCAGACTCTGGGAGGGGCCCCTTACGGCCCAAGCGCAATAATAAGCCATCTCGTGGCATCGAACAGGCCCTTGGCCTCATATCAATATCATTACAATACTGCTGCGGCGTGCAACCCGATTCCATACTCAGTCCAAAAATCATACAATAGTATAAAAATATTCAGCCCACACTTCATTTAAAAATATTAACTTAATTTCTGATTTAAGGAAATGGCTGAGATTTCTAACTGTCACGACCTAATATCTAACCATGGTCGTGATGGCGCCTATCGTGTTACAAGGCAAGCCTATTCCCAAAATATTACTACTAGTTTGATTATAAGAATTTAATAAAATATTTCCAATAATATAATTCCTGCTAAATTAAACCAACTCTAAATATAAATAATATAAAATACGAAAACGAGTCCCAAACATCGGGGTGTCACTAAGTCATGAGCGTCTAAAACTATGAACTAAGAAATATAATTGTCTAAAATAAGAAATGACAAGAGGAGTAACAAGGTCCTGCGGACGCTGGCAGGCTACCTTGCAATCTCTACAGATAGTCGGCCTGAAATCAACGAACTCACCTGGATCTGCACATAAAGTACAGGGTGTAGTATGAGTACAACCACCTCAGTAGTAACATAAATAACTAAGGAACTGAGCAGTAGTGACGAGCTAAGTAAAAGAGTCCAATTATTTATTTTCCACAATTTTAAAAATAATAGCAGGAATAAACAAGTAAATTTCATAACTCAATAAATGCCACAAAGAAATTTAACAGATAAATGCAGCAACAACAAAAGTAAATGCAACCTCACAGCAATGTCACTCCATCACTCAGCACTCAATACTCAACACTCAATACACTCAACACTCTGCGCTCACTGGGGGTATGTACAGACTCCGGAGGGGCTCCCAAAGCCCAAGCGCTAAGCACGGATAACTCACGTGCCATCATATCAATACCTGGATCCGCACGGTCAACTCACGTGCTACGCGGATAACTCACGCGCTATGGTATCAATACCTGGACCCACACGGTCAACTCACGTGCTACGCGGACAACTCACGCGCTATGGTATTAATATCCTCACAACCAAGCCCTCGGCCTCACTTAGTCATGTACCTCACTAGCGTTACCATCATCAACAAATAAGGGAACACAACCCACATCAAGTATCACAGCATATTAGCAATTAATAGAGACTGAGGAAAACATGTATGATAATTTCTATGACTGAGTACAAATAATGTGAGCATGAATAAAACCTAAACAGGATCTCTAACATGAAGGCAAATAAGTTCAACAACAAGTAAACACATAACCACAAATAATAGCTTTTAGGCCTGGCCTCACGGGACGGACCAAGTCTCAATCCCTCGCGGTGCACACCCACACGCCCGTCACCTAGCGTGGGTATCACCACCAAACAATCACATGATATCAATTTCTCCGGGTTTATACCCTCAAAGCCAGAGTTAAAACTGTTACTTACCTCAACAACGCAAAATTCTACTCCGTAATGCCCTCGTCCCTCGACTCGGTTTCAAAAGCTTCGAATCTAACCATAATTAGAATACTACTATCAACATAGTCTAAAGAATTGAATTACACAATAAAAATAACAAAAACATGCCAAAAATCCGAAATCGGCCAAAACTCGGCCCCCGGGCCCACGTCTCGGAATCAGTCAAAAATGGCAGAATAATAATCCTCGTCCTCTCTCGAGTCTATCTATATAAAATTTGTCAAAATCGGACTCCGTTTGGTCCCTCAAATCCTCACTTAAAACTCTCCAATACTCAAACCCTAGCTCCCTCAATTTCACTTTGAAATCATCAATCAAATCCCAAAAACGAAGATGGATTCATAAATTATAATCAAAATCGAGTAGAGAACACTTACCCCAATCCATATGGTGAAAATCGCCTCCAAAATCGCCCAAATCCGAGCTCCCCAACTCAAAATATGACTGAATGAACAAACCCTAGTTTTGTATATTTTCTACCAGCTATTCTGCCTCGTTTCTCGAGCCAAACAATACCGAAACTCGTATTTATTCCTCCAATGAATTCCTTGTGAAATTCCAGTCAAGATAGGCTTTTGAATCACTCAATTTGACCTTATAACGAATGAGATAGGTAGGTTTTAATATTTGCAAATAGTGCAGATTTTTAATTACGCTGCTAGTGGCAATTTCGTAATTAACCTGAAAAATCTGGCAACCTAAATCTTAGTAAAATGACCATAAAATCCTCATACGATGTCCAAATTCGATGATTCTTTTTGCTACAGGTCTGTAATTACAATACGGATCTAATTCTTCAATCAAAAAAGAAATCGGAGCTCATTTGTTCAATATGATATCATTTATGCTTGAAGAAACGGCGTCGAAACATAAGAAAAACGAGCGCAACACAACCCAAACCTATCCGAAACTCACCCGAGGCCCTCGGGACCTTAACCAACAATTCCAACAAGTCATATATCACTACCCGAACTTAGACAAACCTCCGAAACACCCAAAACAACACCAAAATACTAAATCAACCTCGAATTCAAGCCTAAGAAATTCTAAACTTTCAACTTTTGTCAATTCAAGCCTAATTCTACCACGGACCTCCAAATTATATTCCGGACACACTCCTAAGTCTAAAATCATCCAACGAAGCTAATCGAATCATAAAAATCCAAATCCGAATTCTTTTACTCATAAGTCTACTTCCGGTTGACTTTTCTAACTAAGAGACTAAGTGATCATTTCACTCCAAAACTACTCCGAACCCAAACCTACCAACTCAATACAACTCAACACAGCTGAACAACACATAAAGAAACAGAAATGAGAGAACGAGGCTACAACTCTTAGAATGACTAACCGGGTCGTTACATCCTCCCCCTCTTAAACAAACGTTCGTCCTCGAACGAGTCTAAAAACATACCTGGAGTCTCAAATAGATGAAACCTTCAGCAATACCTTCTCGTCACATTCAAATCATATGAACTTATCTCGCAGTCGAATCATACTCTCCATATAGCCATCAAATCACAAATCCCACTAATAGGGACACCAACGGACATATAAACACGTGCTCACACAATCAAAATTTTTGTACTCCAGCTACAGACAAAGCTCGGCCTCAAGTACCCCAGACTGGCCCAACATCAACACACAAAATACATCTCGCACCTCATCCAGAGAATCATAATTCGTCATTGCACAACTGATACCGAGCGCTCATGTGCGCATACGAATGCGTGGAAGAAATTCAAAGAGTTTCACTTCAAACTTAATCAATACCGCACGATAAGAATTCAAGAATATGGAGTATTTCCTAAAGGTTCTGCAGCCTCTCGAGGATAAATACAGACGTCTCCGTACCGATCCGCGAGACTCTACTAAACCGGCTCATGACTCGTGAGACCTATGTAACCTAGGCTCTGATACCACCTTGTCACGACCCAATATCTAACCATGGTCGGGATGGCGCCTATCGTGTTACAAGGCAAGCCTATTCCCAAAATATTACTACTAGTTTGATTATAAGAATTTAATAAAATATTTCCAATAATATAATTCCTGATAAATTAAACCAACTCTAAATATAAATAATATAAAATACGAAAACGAGTCCCAAACATCAGGGTGTCACTAAGTCATGAGCGTCTAAAACTATGAACTAAGAAATATAATTGTCTAACATAAGAAATGACAAGAGGAGTAACAAGGTCCTGCGGATGCTGGTAGCTACCTTGCAATCTCTACAGATAGTCGGCCTGAAATCAACGAACTCACCTGGATCTGCATATAAAGTGCAGGGTGTAGTATGAGTACAACCACCTCAGTAGTAACATAAATAACTAAGGAACTGAGCAGTAGTGACGAGCTAAGTAAAAGAGTCCAATTATTTATTTTCCACAATTTTAAAAATAATAGCAGGAATAAACAAGTAAATTTCATAACTCAATAAATGCCACAAAGAAATTTAACAGATAAATGCAGCAACAACAAAAGTAAATGCAACCTCACAGCAATGTCACTCCATCATTCAACACTCGCACTCAGCACTCAACACTCAACACTCAATACACTCAACACTCTGCGCTCACTGGGGGTGTGTATAATACCCCAGACTGGCCCAACATCAACACAGAAAAATTACATCTCGCACCTCATCCAGGGAATCATAATTCGTCATTGCACAACTGATACCGAGCGCTCATGTGTGCATACGAATGCGTGGAAGGAATTCAAAGAGTTTCACTTCAAACTTAATCAATACCGCACGATAAGAATTCAAGAATATGGAGTATTTCCTAAAGGTTCTGCAGCCTCTCGAGGATAAATACAGACGTCTCCGTACCGATCCGCGAGACTCTACTAAACCGGCTCATGACTCGTGAGACCTATGTAACCTAGGCTCTGTTACCACCTTGTCACGACCCAATATCTAACCATGGTCGGGATGGCGCCTATCGTGTTACAAGGCAAGCTTATTCCCAAAATATTACTACTAGTTTGATTATAAGAATTTAATAAAATATTTCCAATAATATAATTCCTGATAAATTAAACCAACTCTAAATATAAATAATATAAAATACGAAAACAAGTCCCAAACATCGGGGTGTCACTAAGTCATGAGCGTCTAAAACTATGAACTAAGAAATATAATTGTCTAACATAAGAAATGACAAGAGGAGTAACAAGGTCCTGCGGACGCTGGTAGCTACCTTGCAATCTCTACAGATAGTCGGCCTGAAATCAACGAACTCACCTGGATCTGCATATAAAGTGCAGGGTGTAGTATGAGTACAACCACCTCAGTAGTAACATAAATAACTAAGGAACTGAGCAGTAGTGACGAGCTAAGTAAAAGAGTCCAATTATTTATTTTCCACAATTTTAAAAATAATAGCAGGAATAAACAAGTAAATTTCATAACTCAATAAATGCCACAAAGAAATTTAACAGATAAATGCAGCAACAACAAAAGTAAATGCAACCTCACAGCAATGTCACTCCATCACTCAACACTCGCACTCAGCACTCAACACTCAACACTCAATACACTCAACACTCTGCGCTCACTGGGGGTGTGTACAGACTCCGGAGGGGCTCCCAAAGCCCAAGCTAAGCACGGATAACTCACGTGCCATCATATCAATACCTGGATCCGCACGGTCAACTCACGTGCTACGCGGACAACTCGCGCGCTATGGTATCAATACCTGGACCCGCACGGTCAACTCACGTGCTACGCAGACAACTCACGCTATGGTATTAATATCCTCACAACCAGACCCTCGGCCTCACTCAGTCATGTACCTCACTAGCGTTACCATCATCAACAAATAAGGGAACACAGCCCACATCAAGTATCACAGCATATTAGCAATTAATAGAGACTGAGGTAAACATGTACGATAATTTCTATGACTGAGTACAAATAATGTGAGCATGAATAAAACCTAAACAGGATCTCTAACATGAAGGCAAATAAGTTCAACAACAAGTAAACACATAACCACAGATAATAGCTTTTAGGCCTGGCCTCACGGGACGAACCAAGTCTCAATCCCTCGCGGTGCACACCCACACGCCCGTCACCTAGCGTGGGTATCACCACCAAACAATCACATGATATCAATTTCTCCGGGTTTATACCCTCAAAGCCAGAGTTAAAACTGTTACTTACCTCAACAGCGCAAAATTCTACTCCGTAATGCCCTCGTCCCTCGACTCGGT
>NW_017678589.1:0-3962 GCF_001879085.1 Nicotiana attenuata
GAATTAGAAATCGTACGACGACGGTCTTACTCGTAGTTCGGTATTTACGTCGGTGACGCGCCGGTCACGTTCCACGTAGTTTGGGCGTGACAGGGACGTTCCCCCACGCAAGGTTAGGCAAGCCACTTACCTCGAACTGGCTACAAAATCAACCCGAAACCACGCTCCTGCCACGAGTACTCAACTGCAAATGGCCCAAATCCATTGATTTCCTCTTCAAAATCCTCCCAAAATCGCCCTCAACCGAGCTCCAAATTATTTTTCCAAGTTTTGACTTTAAAACCTCGAAATTTCCTATTTCTGCCCAGCTACTTCCATATCTACGATCCACTGACCGCACCTGTTGTCCCGCACCTGCGAAAAAGGCATCACAGGTGCGTAAATCACTTAACTGGCTGGGTCCGCATCTGCGGTCCTTTTGCCGCATCTGCGGTCCTGCATTTGCGGTCACCCAGACGCACCTGTGGTTTCTTGGGGCCTAGCCAATTTCGCTTCTACGGTCACCAAGCCGCTTCTACGGCGCCGCACCTGCGGTTCCATTCACACAGGTGCGGTTATGACAGGTTCATCCAACATCAAATTTTCCTAAGTCCAATTCAACTACCGTTAAGCACCCGAAACTCACCCGAGGCCCCAGGGACCTCAATCAAACATGCCAACCAATCCTAAAACTTCAAACTTGTTCCAACCTTTGGAACGCTAAAAAAACATCAAAACACCAATTTAACATCGGATTCAAGCCTAAGAACTCCAAAAACTCTCAAATTACGCTTTCGATCAAAAAGTCTATCAAACCTCGTCGGAATGGCCTGAAATTTTGCAAGCACGTCACATTCAACACTACGGAGCTAATCCAACTTCTGGAATTCCATTCCGACCCCGATATCAAAATCTCACTATCGAACCGGAAACTTTAAAAATTCAACTTTCGGCATTTCAAGCCTAAATAAGCTACGGACCTCCAAAATACAATCCGAATACGCCCCTAAGCTCGAAATCACCCAACGGAGCTAAAGGAACCAATGAAATTTCATTCCGAGGCCGTCTTCACACTGCTCCGACTATGGTCTAAATTCTAAAACTTAAACTCTCATTTAGGGATTAAGTGTCCCAAAACTCGCCGAAACTCCTAATAAATCTTCCCGGCAACTCACAATTGCAGAAACAAACACGGGGGATGCAGTTAATAGGGGATTAGGGCGTTAATTCTTAAAATGACCAGCCGGGTCGTTACACCCCTATGCCCTTTCGGGTAGAAAAAGGAGGCGTGACAGCTCTAGCGACTCTGCTGGGGAAAAGAACCCAGAATCTCTGGTTCAGGGTTCAAGAATTCGAGCTTAGAATAATTTTTATATTTGGATTTTATTTATTATCTGATTTTCATTACATGCTTGGGCCTAATGTGCTAAATGCCGCTTTTTACCGCTTTGATATTATTTGAACTATATATAAACTGCTGCGAAACCCTTCTCTTCTAATCTTCTAGGAAGTGAACGCTGGCGTGACTTCTTTTTTGTTAGTGTCATATCCTAATTTAGAACGAGGTTCGGACAAGTTGCAAAGCCGGATGATCTTTTGGTTACCGGTACGCTGCCCTCCCCCTCCGGCTCGAGCTGTCAGCTCGGGTAAGCCAGGTCTAGAACAATACACCCAGGTTTTAAACCTAGAATAACACAGCCTCATGCCGGATCCCTAGTAGGAAAGCTTGTTTGCATCATGTGCATTTGACTTTGGGGACTCAACACAGGGGTTGGGTCCGTCTAGTACAGGTGTACTCGAAATTAAAAGACCATCCTGATGTATTTTTACATGCTATTTGTGCATTTATTTGTTTCGACTTGCATGTTGACAGACTCTTAGATTAGGGAGGAAAATCAAAGGAAAACCGAGATTGAGGTAGGAGAGAGAAATTCATCTGTTTCCCAAAAATGGTGTTCAAAACATCTTTGCAAAATTTTGAAAAAAAAGAGAGAAAAGAAAAGGGGAGAAGGTCATTCCAAAATGGTTCGTATTTTCTTGTTGCATCAAAACTGACCGAACTACGCGGGTTTGATTCTCACCGAATGTGGGATACGTAGGCAACCCTCATCGGGTCCAGCCCCGCTTTTGAAAAAATAACCAAACTATGAAGTGTCGTCATTTTTGTCGTAAATAAAGTAGGTGATGCCGTTTTTGTCTAAATAGCCAAGTGTCAACGGGACGCCGGAAGGCCGTTTTTGCAAGAATAGCCACGGACGGTTTCTTTGTCAATTTTTTGCCACCTAGAAAACACAGCCCTAAAATATTCCCTTTTGAAGTGCTGAAGGGCCGTATTTGCAAAAGTAGCCTTGATTTATTCGAATTTTTGCAAATTGAACCTTTTTATCAACATTTGAATAAAACTCACTTTGTTTTAAACCAATCACCCTAATCTAAATGTGCAGAATGAGCATGAGTCAAAATTTACCGATGAAGGTTATGACTAAGATCCTGTTGGCACTTCACGTGTGGTAGGAGGATTTGGGTCAACAAGGACGAGACACAGTCAACCATTACCTGGGGCACTCACCGGATTATTAATATTAAGCCTAGGGGTGACATAATAAAAGCATTGGTGACATTTTGGGATCCAGATCACAACATTCTGCATTTCTCGGACTTTGAACTTACACCTACCTTGGAGGAGATAATGGCTTATGCTGGGAGTACAGAGGGTTTAAGACATAAATACCCGGTCGCTCCAAGAGCTGTCACTCCCCACAAGTTCCTGGACTTACTAAAAATAAGCAGGCAGGTCCAGTATGCAGATTTAGCAGGTGGATTTTCCACTCTACACTTCATATACCAGCGGTATGGACATGTAAGAGGATTTGAAGACCCGGAAAGTGGAATATGTAGTAAAGGTAACCGATCAAAGTGGGAAGAGCATAGATGCTTCGCTTTCATGGTGGCGTTCTTAGGTCTTCTAGTGTTTACCAGGAAGGATGGGAATATTGATTTACGGGTGGCTGGGGTCGTCAATGTTTTGACTACCAATGCCAAGAGCACCCTCGCACCTATAATAGTATCTGATATATTCAGAGCTCTTACAGCTTGTAAAGCCGGAGTATACTTTTTCGAGGGGTGCAATTTGTTACTACAAATATGGATGATTGAGCACCTTTGTCATCGTCCTCGATACATGAACTACGGGTCTACAGGGAAAAGCTGCATCAAGGAGTATGGTACAAGGGCCTCTGGGTTCAAAATGCCAGAAAGGATCGGAGATTGGGTATCCCGCCTTCGTTCCATAACTGCAGGTCAGATAGAGTGGACACTGGGTTGGCTTCCCGTTGAAGAGATTGTGTACATGCCTGCCACTGGTCCCTACTTCCTCCTGATGAGTCTTCGAAGCATCCAGCCATATGCCCCATACTGGGTTTTGAGACAATTGGGAAGATGCCAGGTAGTTCCCCAAGACGAAGATCTTAGTGTTCATGCAGTTGAAGTCCGCTCTGATGGCCAATTTCATGAGAAGTGGTTCATCATATTTGGAACGAGTGCCAGTATTTGACGACAAACACCCGAGTACGTGACTTGTCCAGAGCCGAGGTCTCGCCTGGTTATCTTGCTTGGTATAGAAAGAAGGTCACTACAAGGGTCGAACCTGAAAGGCCAACCAAAAGGCCTCACATCAAAGAATTTGTTGAAGCGTCGCAAGAACAATGGGCTTGGTTGACCAAAAAAAAAATATAGGGCCACCATAAGCAAGTTAGAAGGGCAAATTAGAGACCTTAAATTTGATAATGGATTGCAAGCCGCTGCGGATGAAGGTGAAAAGAAGAAGTTGGCCCAAGACAATGAAGCCCTCCGAGCCCAGATATGAAAATAGCAGCTGAGAACTCGGTCAGGAGCGGAATAGATAAAAAAACTTATAAACAGTCTTAGGCGAAAAATGTGCGATTATGGGGCCGATTTGGAAGAAGCCGAAAGGAATTGGCAAA
>NW_017678589.1:6429-20954 GCF_001879085.1 Nicotiana attenuata
TCATGTCCACCACGCACAGTCATATGCTCAATCTTCACCCGCAATGGCATGCCCCAGCTCCACAAAACCCTTCCCACCTCCACAAACATACCGAAACCCTACTGGTCCCAGCTTTCGACCCAGGCCAAATAGTGGAAACAAACTTTCATTGGAACTCTTATGCCAGTCTTCAGAGGCAATTGGACGTTCTAAGGCCGATTGAGTCAAAATTACCAAATCCTTCTCCGAAAAACCTGGATTATTCCCTCAAATGTTCATATTGTTCTGATGCTCTGGGGTACGACACAGAAAAGTGTTGGCATTTGAAAAGCTCTATCCAGGAGCTTATTGATACAAACAAAATTGTGGTCCAGAGCCCGGAAGTGCCAAATATCAATCAAAATCCATTGCCAGCCAATGCTGAAACGCACATGATTGAGATAGTGCATAAGGATGGGGAGCCCAAGAAGCCTTCAAAGACTGTTATGATGATCCGTGCCAGTGAAAGTAATCCAGTCAAAACTTTGGTTGTTACAAAAGCAACATCTTCGATAGCTGAAGGGCTGACAGACAAGCTAAGCACGTCCAATGATAATCCACATGTGGTAGTCGCGAAGGGGTTCCCAGATGATGTTGAAACAAAGCAAGGAAAGCCAAAAGTGGTCGTCCTGGGGGTAGCAAGTAAGTCTGTCATAATCGTGGAAGGGGCTTGTATTGCCCCAGTTATTATTAAACCTGTGACCCAGCTGCTGATAGATAACACCAAGGTTGTTCCATGGAATTACAAACGAGTGATAGTAACTTATAAAGGGAAAGAAGTGGAAGAGGAAGTTAATGAAACCCGGGGGTTGACTCGTTCGGGGAGATACTTTGGCCCAGTGGAATTAAGGAAAGTTAAGCCACTCAAAGATAACCCAATCCTGGTGAAGAAGCCAGCCACCGAAGAGGAGGCGGAAGAGTTCTTGAGGAAAATGAAGGTGCAGGATTACTCCATCGTGGAACAGTTGAGGAAGACACCCGCTCAGATTTCTCTTCTATCATTGTTGATACATTCAGAGGAACACCGTCGAGCCCTAGTGAAGATTTTGAATGAGGCTCATGTCCCTGATAAGATCACAGTGAACCATTTGGAGAAGATTGCCAACAAGATATTTGAGGCAAACGAGATCACTTTCTCGGATGACGAGCTTCCTTTGGAGGGTACAGAGCACAATCGAGCTCTTTATCTCACAGTTAAATGCGAGGATTTCGTGGTCACAAGGGTGCTAGCTGATAATGGTTACAGTGCAAACATTTGCCCCCTCTCCACTCTGCAAAAGTTGAAAATTGATACTGAAAGGATCTACAAGAACAATGTATGTGTTCGAGGTTTTGACGGAGGGGGAAAGGATTCTGTTGGCGATATCGTGTTTGAACTGACAATAGGACCAGTTGAATTTACCATGGAATTCCAGGTACTAGATATGGTCGCCTCCTACAATTTGGTATTGGGCAGGCCCTGGATACATGTTGGCAAAGCAGTCCTATCTTCTCTGCACCAGATGGTAAAGTTCGAGTGGGACAGACAGGAAATTGTTGTGCATGGTGACGATAACTTATGTGCTTACAATGATACATCCATCCCATTTATTGAGGCCGAAGACGATGAGGGGCCTTGGGTTTACCAAGTTTCCAAAATAGCGTCAGTTGAGAAGGTTCCATAAGGGGAATGTATTCCAGGTCCGAAGCTATCTTCTGCAACCGTCATGGTAGCAAACGAAATGTTGAGGAATGGTTTTGTGCCGGGCAAGGGTTTGGGCGCATCTTTGCAAGGTATCGTACAGCCAGTGTCTTTACGTGAAAATCTGGGTACATTTGGTTTGGGATTCAAACCTACAGGGGAGGATGTGAAGAAGGCTAAAACGTTGTATAGAAGTCATGGTCGCTCCCTAAGCCTATCCCACGCCTCTCCAGGTCCTTCGTCAAGTCAGGGGTCGTGAAGCGCCCGGTGTCAGCAGTTCCAAAACTTGTGGTCAATTTTTATGAAGAGCTGATCAAAAGGTTCCAGAGTCTATTTGATGAAGTGAACATGGTAGAAATTGGGGAAGGTTCCAGCAAAGCAGACGTGTAGTTTATTGGGCCAAAAGTGAAGCTTAACAATTGGATGGCTACTCCTCTCCCTACTCGGAAGGAGTTTTGGTAGTTTGCTTTGTTTTCCTTTCTGTTATCTGGATTATTCCAGGGTTGTAATCCAGATTTTATTTCTTGCTTGTTTTGATATACAAACCCTTCTATCCTTTATTTTCAATGAAATACAATTTCCCTTTGTCCATTACTCCTGATAGTGTTATTTTTGTCTTTCTTTGTACAATTCTTTTTATGCTGGTTTCAATGACATGACATGCATGGGAAATTTTCGGTCAAGTCTTAAAAGCCAATCTAACTCTGAAATAATAATCCAAGAAGTAGAGTGCGATGATGAAACAGAATATGATGAAGAAGCGGCATTTGAGGAAATTAGTAAAGAACTAAATCATTTTGAAGAGAAACCCAAGCCTAATTTGAATGAAACTAAAGCAATAAATTTAGGGGATCCAAATAATATCAGAGAAACCAAGATAAGTGTACACCTGGAACCACAAGTCAAGGAAGAAATAATCAAAGCACTGTTTGAATATAAAGATATCTTTGCATGGTCATATGACGACAGGCCGGGTTTGAGT
Organism: Nicotiana attenuata; assembly: GCF_001879085.1. Lineage (NCBI taxonomy): Eukaryota > Viridiplantae > Streptophyta > Magnoliopsida > Solanales > Solanaceae > Nicotiana > Nicotiana attenuata. The sequence goes on from NW_017678589.1 coordinate 9,111, forward strand.
ACTGACTTGGTAGTTCACAAATTGCCAACTGATCCGGCATTCCCTCCGGTCAAGCAGAAGTTAAGGAAGTACAAGACTGACATGAGTGTGAAGATCAATGAAGAATTCACAAAACAGTTGGATGCAAAGGTCATTCGAGTCACGCTATACCTCACTTGGTTAGCTAAAGTTGTGCCAGTACCAAAGAAGGATAGTAAGACTAGGGTGTGCGTTGATTACTGTGACCTCAACAAAGAAAGTCCAAAGGATAATTTCCCATTGCCGAATATCCACATTTAGATTGATAATTGTGCCAAACATGAGATCGGGTCTTTTGTGGATTGCTATGCGGGATATCACCAGATCTTGATGGATGAGGAAGATGCAGAAAAGACAGTGTTCATCACACCATGGGGAACGTATTGCTACCGGGTAATGCCATTTAGTTTGAAAAACGCTGGGGCAACTTACATGAGGGTAATGACTACCGTATTTCATGACATGATACACAATGAGATTGAGGTTTATGTAGATGATGTGATCATAAAGTCAAAGCAGCAGCCCGACCATGTCGGGGACTTGAGAAAGTTTTTCCAGAGGCTCCACAGGTACAACCTTAAGTTCAACCCTGCAAAATGTGCATTTGGTGTCCCGTCTGGAGAACTGTTGGGGTTTATAGTCAGTCGGCGAGGTATTGAGTTAGATCCGTCAAAGATCAAAGCCTCCAAGAAGATATGGCGCAAAGGCCCGCAGCAAGGCCAACTGGAGCAGTAGTTTAGGCACTTATATATTCTTGAATTTGTTTGTTCGAGTCTGTATTTTGTTAGTTCATTTTCGAGTCTGTATTGTCAGTTTCTTTAAAGTTTGTTAGTTCATTTTCGAGTCTGTATTTTTAGTTTTCTTTTTAAGTTTGTTGGTCCACTCATCGAGTCTGTCAGTTTTTATGTTTAAATCTGTAGGGGAAGTCGTCGTAATCAAGATATATTTTTTTTATTATTTATGAAAATTCAAAAACAAACCCTAAAATGTTAATTTTAATTTATTTTATTTCGCACATGTTCCCTGAACTATGTAATGATCTGATTCATGCGGCGGCATGGTACGTAGGCAATTCCCATAGGATTCGATCATAACCATAAAATGAAAAAGAGAAGAAAAGAAGAGAGAAAGAAAATTAAGAAAATCGAGTGGAAGGAAATAATGGCAAAACAAGAGAGGAAAAACAAGGGCAAAATAAAGGGAGGCAACAAAAACAAGTGAAAAGGCCAATAGCGATTGAAAAAGGGTTTGGAGTGAAAAGAGAAAAGAGAGAGGAAAGAAAAGCGCAAAATGCGAAGAGTTAGTTAAAAGCCGGGATGAAGCATGCAGCCGTTCAAATGCACGATAGAAACTTTAACTGTCTAGGTGCATCGCATTCCAAATGTGCGGTTGCCTATCTGTTAAATCTTTACCGCTGACACATTTGTTGTTGTCATTGAGTAACAGGAAGGTGGTTAGTTTGTGTGGCATTTTGGCAACTCACCCGTACAACACCAGGTCCAAAGACAAGCTGATCATGACTGGCCAAGAATTGGATGCAAGTGTTATTGATCCACCGAGGGAGGTGGAGGAAACCGAATCAGGAATTAAGGAGGAGTTACATAAGTTGAAACATTAGATGGTTGAAATGTACCAGGCGTGGATGAAAGGGCATCCTCTGCCATCATACCCCGCCAACCCTGCTTTCATCCCACTACTAGATCAATCCCAAGAACCTCCCGTTGCTGATCCATCCCCACAACACGCCCCAGGCTTCACTCCTTACCACCACTATCATGGCACCACTTCCCAGACCATACAAGTTCCACCAACCAAAACAACCCCATACCCTTCTCCACCAGCTACCCCTATTTTCGTAGCACCTCCACTAGCTACACTTCATCGATCCTCCAGTGAGCCATTATTCAAAACCCAAGATAATCAGTACTATCTCCCAGAGCCTACTTTCAAGGCCCTAGATCATTATTCCTACACTCCCCGTTTCAACCTTCCTATCGAGGCTGAGAAACCACCTAAGAACCCAGAACAGGAAGAGATGTTCAGGAAGGTGAGAAGCTTGGAGCAGTCACTCAGAAACATGCAAGGGTTGGGAGGTCAGGTGAGCGTGGCCTACAAGGATCTGTGTTTATTCCCTGATGTGCAACTACCTGTTGGGTTCAAAATGCCCAAATTTGACCTATATGACGGACACGGAGATCCCGTAGCCCACTTAAGGGGATTTTGTAGCAAGATGAGAGGAGCTGGTGGGAAAGATGAGCTGTTAATGGCGTACTTTAGCCAAAGTCTGAGTGGCACAGCGCTGGAGTGGTACACTCGTCAAGATCACAACAGATGGTATACTTAGGATGATTTGGCCCAAGCTTTCGCTCGTCATTTCCAGTACAACATCGAGATTACTCCGGATCGATTGTCTTTAATTAAGATTGAGAGGAAGCCCAGTGAAAGCTTCAGGGAATATGGTTTCCGCTGGAGAGAACAAGCAGCAAGGTTTAACCCTCCAATGGAGGAGGACGAAATGGTGGAATATTTTCTGCAGGCTTTGGAGCCTACTTACTTTGGCCATCTGATCTCGGCCATAGGTAAGTCGTTTAATGAAGTAGTGACAATGGGAGGAATGGTAGAGGAAGGGCTCAAATCAAGCAAGATCATGAGCTACACCACCATCAAAGCAACTACGCAGGCAATCCACAATGGCACCAGAGGCGTGCTCGGGAAAAAGAAGAAAGAGGATGTCGCTATGGTTGTTTCAGGATCATGGCATGGCTCGGGAGATTCTCCTACCCACTACACCCAACCCCGACCCCAGTTTCAAACCTATACCCCAACTCCATATAATCCACCCCAACACTACTTCCCACTACCAGAGCCTCAGTATTCAGTCAGGCCATCCCAATATAATGTCCATCACGCACAGTCATATGCTCAACCCCCTCCTCACCCGCAATGGCGTGCACCAGCTCCACGAAACCCTTACCCACCCCCACAAACATACCGAAACCCCGCTGGTCCAAACTTTCGGCCCAAACCAGAATTCAGGAACGAAAGGTTGCGGCGCAAGAAAACTTTCACCCCACTTGGGAGTCTTATACCAGCCTATTTCAAAGGTTGAGGCAGTTGGATGTTCTGAGGTCAATTGAGTCGAAACTACCAAACCCTCCTCCAAAGAACCTGGATTACTCTCTCCGGTGTGCATACTGTTCTGACACTCCGGGACACGACACAGAAAAGTGTTGGCACTTGAAAAACGCCATCCAAGAGTTCATTGATACGAACCAGATTATGGTCCAAAGCCCAAAAGCACCCAATATCAACCAGAACCCATTGCCGGCCCATGCTGAAACTCACATGATTAAGATAGTGCACAAAGATGGGAAGCCCAAGAAGCTTTCACAATCTGTCATGATGATCCGGTCTAGTGAAAGTAAGTCGGTCAAGGACCCGGTTGTCACAAAAGCAACCTCTTCGATAGCTGAAGGATCGGTGGACAAGTTGAGCATGCCAAATGATAAGCCAGTTGTGGTAATCGAAAAGAGGTCCCCAAGTGATGTTGTAGCAAATCAAGAAAAGCCATAGGTGATCGTGTCGGGGGTCGCAAGTAAACCCTTCATAATTGTGGAGGGTGCTCGCACGGACCCTATCATTATCAAACCTGTGACCCAACTGTCGGTAGCTAACACCAAAATTGTCCCATGGAACTACTGGCGAGTGGTAGTGACCTATAAGGGGAAGGAAGTGAAAGAAGAAGTTAATAAGGCCCAGGGTTTAACTCGGTCGGGGAGATGCTTTGCCCCGGAAGAGTTAAGGAAAGCTAAAACACTCAGAGACAATCCAGTTCTAGTGAAGAAACTGGTCACTGAAGAAGAGGCGGAGGAGTTTTTGAGAAAAATGAAGGTACAAGATTATTCCATCGTGGAGCAGTTGAGAAAGACCCCTGCTCAGATTTCCTTACTATCATTATTGATCCATTCAGATGAGCACCGTCGGGCCTTGATGAAGATTCTGAATGAAGCTCATGTCCCCGAAAAAATCACAGTGAACCATTTGGAGAAGATTGCCAATAAGATATTTGAATCTAACAGGATCACATTCTCGGATGACGATTTGCCTCTAGAGGGTATGGAACATAATCGAGCCCTCTATCTCACAGTGAAATGCGAAAATTCTTTGGTCACAAGGGTGTTGGTTGACAATGGTTCCGATGCAAACATCTGCCCTCTCTCTACTCCGAACAAGTTAAAAGTCGATGATGAAAGGATTCACAAGAACAATATATGTGTCCGAGGTTTTGACGGAGGGGGAAAAGACTCTGTTGGTGACATCATGCTCGAGTTGACAATAGGACCAGTTGAATTTACCATGGAGTTCCAGGTACTTGATATGGCCATTTCTTACAATTTGTTGTTGGGAAGGCCTTGGATACATGTTGCCAAGGCAATACCATCTTCTTTACACCAGATGGTGAAGTTCGAGTGGGATAGACAAGAAATCGTGGTGCATGGCGATGAGAACTTATGTGCTTTCAATGACACATCCGTCCCGTTTATTGAGGTTGTGGAAGATAAGGGGCTATGGGTCTACCAGGTTTCCGAGACGGTGTCAGTTGAAAAGGTTCCATAAGGGGAATGCATTCAGGGCCCAAAGCTAGCTTCTGCAACTGTCATGGTAGCTACCGAAATGTTGAAAAACGATTTTATGCCAGGAAAGGGTCTAGGCGTATCTCTGCAAGGTATCGTGCAGCCAATGTCTTTGCATAAAAATCTGGGTACATTTGGTCTGGGGTTCAAGCCTACAAGGGATGATGTGAAGAAGGCTAGAAAGCTGAAAAAGAGGGCATGGTCGCTCCCTAAGCCAGTCCCATGTCTCTCCAGGTCTTTCATCAAGGCAGGGGTCGTGAAGCGTCCAGTAGCAACAGTTCCAAAGCCTTTGGTTGATTTTGATGAAGAATTGGTTAAAAGGTTCCAGAGTCTGTTTGATGAGGTGAACATGGTAGAACTGGGGAAGGTTCCAGGAAAGCGGATGTGCAGTTTGTTGGGCCGAAAGTGAAGATTAACAATTGGGATGCCACTCCTCTCCCTACCCGGAAGGAGTTTTGGTAGTTTGCTTTGTTTTTCTTTCAGTTTATCTGGATTATTCCAGGGTTGTAATTCAGATTTTAATTTCCGTCTGTTTTGATGTACAAACCTTTCTATCCTTTAATTTTACTGAAATGCAATTTCCCTTTTCCATTACTCCTGATAGTGTCATTTTCCTTTCTTTCTTTGTACAGTTCTTTATGCCGGTTTCAATGATATGACATGCATGAGGAATCTTCAGCCGAGTCTTAAAAGCCAATCTAACTCTAAAATAATAATCCAAGAAATAGAGTGTGATGATGAAATAGAATATGATGAAGATGAAGCATTTGAAGAAATTAGTAAAGAGCTAAGTCACTTTGAAGAGAAACCCAAGCCTAATTTGAATGAAACTGAGGCAATCAATTTAGGGGATCCGGATAATATCAGGGAAACCAAGATAAGTGTACACTTGGAGCCACAAATCAGGGAAGAAATAATCAATGCACTATTTGAATATAAAGATATCTTTGCATGGTCATATGACGACATGCCGGGTATGAGTACCGACTTGGTGGTTCACAAATTGCCCACTGACCCGGCATTCCCTCCCGTCAAGCAGAAGTTGAGGAAGTTCAAAACTGATATGAGTGTGAAGATTAAGGAAGAAATCACAAAGCAGTTGGACGCAAAGGTCATTCGAGTCACGCGATATCCCACTTCGTTAGCTATGTTGCGCCAGTACCAAAGAAGGACGGCAAGACCTGGTGTGCGTTGATTACCTCGATCTCAATAAAGCAAGCCCAAAGGATAATTTCACGTTGCCAAATATCCACATTCTGATTGACAACTGTGCCAAGCATGTGATCGTCTCTTTTGTAGATTGCTATGTGGGATACCACCAGATTTTGATGGACGAGGAAGATGCAAAAAAGACAGCATTCATCACACCATGGGGAACTTGTTGCTACCGGTTAATGCCATTTGATTTGAAGAACGTCGGGGCAACCTACATGAGGGCAATGAATATTGTGTTCCATGACATGATACACAAGGAGATTAAGTTTTATGTGGATGATGAGATCGTAAAGTCAAAGCAACAGGCCGACTATGTTAGAGATTTGAGGATGTTTTTCCAAAGGCTCCGCAGGTACAATCTTAAGCTTAACCCTGCCAAGTGTGCATTTGGTGTTCCATCCGGAAAACTGTTGGGATTCATAGTCAATCGTCGAGGCATTGAGTTGGACCCGTCAAAGATCAAAGCTATCCAAGAATTGCCATCTCCAAGGAACAAAACTGAGGTGATGAGTTTGCTCGGGCATTTAAACTACATCATCAGGTTTATTGCTCAACTCACGACAACTTGTGAGCCCATCTTTTAAGTTGCTGAAGAAGGATGTTGCGGTCAAATGGACTGATAAGTGCCAGGAGATATTCGATAAAATCAAGGGATACTTGTCAAACCCACCTGTGTTGGTCCCGCCGAAACCCGGGAGGCCTTTAATTCTTTATTTGACAGTTTTGGACAATTTGTTTGGCTGCGTATTGGGTTAACATGACGTTACTGGCAGGAAGGAGACAGACAAGTTGCGCCCTGACTTGGGTGGCACAAAAGTTGAAGCATTATCTGTCGTCATACACTACTTACCTTATTTCTCGCCTGGATCCTCTAAAGTATATCTTTCAGAAGCCTATGCCCAGAGGAAGACTTGTGAAGTGGCAGATTCTGCTCACAGAGTTTGACATTATCTATGTGACTCGAACCGCGATGAAAGCCCAAGCATTGGCCGATCATTTGGCCGAGAACCCGATCGACGAAGAGTATGAGCCATTGAGAACTTATTTTCCCGATGAAGAGGTGATGCATATTGATGAGGTGGAGCAAGTTGAAAAACTAGGTTGGAAAATTTTCTTTGACGGAGCCGCTAACATGAAAGGTGTCGGGATAGGGGCCGTGCTTATTTCTGAAATCGGGCATCACTACCCTGTTACGGCTCAACTTCGTTTCTATTGTACCAACAACATTGCTGAGTACGAGGCATGCATTTTGGGTTTGAGGTTAGCTGTAGACATAGGAGTCCAGGAAGTCTTGGTCTTGGGAGACTCGGACCTTCTGGTGCACCAGATTCAAGGAGAATGGGAGACACGGGATTTAAAGCTCATACCGTATCGACAATGTTTGCACGATCTTTGTCAATGGTTTTGATCAATAGAGTTCAGGCATATTCCAAGGATCCACAATGAGGTTGCCGATGCTTTGGCTACCTTGGCGTTAATGTTACACCACCGGAACAAAGCTTATATCGACCCTCTGCATACTCAAATTCGTGATCAGCATGCCTATTGTAATATGGTTGAGGAAGAACTTGATGGTGAACCGTGGTTCCATGACATCAGGGAGTACATTAGAATGGGGGTATATCCGACACAAGCCACAGATGATCAAAAGAGAACAATTCGACCTTTGGCTAGTGGATTTTTCTTGAGCGGGGGAATTTTGTACAAAAGAACTCCAAATCTTGGGCTGTTGAGGTGCATCGATGCTAAGCAAGTCACAACTATCATGAACGAGGTACATTTTGGAGTTTGGGCAACATATGAGCGGGTAAGTTCTGGCAAAGAAGATTCTTCGAGCAGGGTATTATTGGCTCACCATGGAATGAGATTGCATCAGCTTTGTGCACAAGTGTCATTAATGCCAAGTACACGGAGACTTGATTCATTCTCCGCCATATGAGTTGCACACAATGTCCGCACCGTGGCCTTTTGTTGCTTGGGGCATGGATGTCATCGGACCAATTGAGCCCTCAGCATCAAACATGCACAGGTTCATTCTGGTGGCCATTGACTATTTCACTAAGTGGGTTGAAGCTAAAACGTTCAAATCTATGACCAAGAAGGCAGTGGTCGACTTTGTTCATTCAAATATCATTTGTCGGTTCGAAATCCCAAAGGTAATCATCACAGATAATGGTGCTAATCTTAACAGTCATTTGATGAAAGAAGTATGCCAAAAGTTCAAGATTACGCATCGGAATTCCACTACATATCTATCAAGGCGGCCAATAAGAACATAAAGAAGATACTTCGGAAAATGGTGCAATGTTCCAGGCAATGGCATGAGAAATTGCCTTTTGCTTTGTTAGGTTATCGCACTACTGTCCGCACTTCAGTAGGTGCAACTCCTTATTTGTTGGTATATGGCACTGAAGCAGTGATACCCGCGGAAGTAGAAAATCCATCTCTTCAGATTGTTGCTGAAGCCAAAATTGATGATGATGAGTGGGTCAAGACCCGTTTGGAGCAATTAAGTCTGATTGACGAGAAAAGACTGGAAACAGTGTGTCATGGCCAGTTGTACCAAAAGAGAATGGCAAGAGCATACAACAAGAAGGTATGTCCCGGAAATTTGAAGTGGGTCAGCAAGTATTGAAACGCATCCTTCCACATCAGGCTGAAGCAAAAGGCAAGTTCGCCCCAAATTGGCAGGGGCCGTTCATCGTAACGAGAGTGTTGTCTAATGGTGCTTTGTATTTAACAGATATAGAAGGCAAATGTGTAGATATGGCTATCAATTCTGATGCAGTCAAAAGATATTATGTATGATTTCTCTGGTGTAAATTTTGTTTGTTTGTACTTGGCATGTTTTGAAGATTGGAATGACGAAGGCATTTTATTCTGCTATCTAAACACTTTACCCTTTGTTACCCCTTTGAGACTTATTTATTTTCTTTCATACCCCTCTTTTGGAATCAGTAGCAAAGTTTAGAAACACAGATACAAAAGGTAAATAAAGAATGAAAAGAGGAAAAGATAAGAGAAAAAAAAAGAAAAGAACGGAAAAAAAGAGAAGAAGAAAAAAAAAGAAAAGAAAAGAAAAGAGAGAAAGAAAAGAAAAAGAGAAAAGTAACAAAAATAAAGCAATTCCTATGACACGAACTACGTTAGACCTGATTCCTTTTAAGGATACATAGGCAGCCTCACAGTTCGGTCCCATCAAAATGAAAATTCAAAAGGCCCCAGGAAAGGAAACTGGGGCAAAAGTTGTGGTTGTGTAAAAGATCTGATTCCAAAAGTTGTAATTATGAACCCATTCAAGTTGTTTTGAGCCTTTATCCTTTCTTTCTAACCCCATCCAAAAGCCCACATTACGGTCCAAAGAAAGACTTTCTGACCATATATTTGAGAATGCCAAATCAAGCGAGATAGAGGTACGATCCGCATCAGGGGCAACACTCCATTCTGCACAAGGAAAATGAATAAATGAGAGAGTCCTATTGGTGAAAGCCCTCACGAGCACCTTAGGACGATGGAAAGATGAGAGAAATTAAAATGAGAGAGTCTTATTGGTGAAAACCCCCACGGGCACCGTAGGGTGACAGTGAGTTGAGAGATGAACAAATGAGAGAGGTTTGTTGGTGAAAACCCTTCAGGGCACCGCAAGCCGAACAAGGTCAGTGGCTTGGCGAAGAGATTGGATTATGGAAATCCCGGGCATAAAGTATGACAACTAAAAGGTGATTGGTTGAATAGGTTGGGCTGATTAATCCGAAATGCATGTCATGATCATTGGTGCCAGCTGCTTCACTCAGATAAGTCTCTTTTCCTTTTCTCCCTCAAACAGCCATCCAGTTTTGGATTTTCTTCTTTATTCCTAACTCTCGAAGTCATAGCATTTCATTTCTTTTGGGTTTATTTCTCTAAGGTTTTTCCAATGTTAGTTTTGTTTAAGCAAGTGAGAAAGGATTTCAAAGCTTACTACCAACTTCCAAATTGCACAAAGCAAAGTGCGGCCGAAACATACCAGAGATGGCATGATGCAAAGTAGGAAATAAGGTGTCAGTGAAAGCTCCATTGGTCGAATGTTTTGGTAATCTTGTGGGAGATACAGAGGTTCAGGCAGGAAGGACAGAAATGTAAAACAACGGGTTGGGTGTAGAGCACTTGGGTCAATCAGGGTCCTGTGGTTGAGATTCAGTCAGGAAGTGAAACAATTCTTGGCCAGTTCAAAGCAGCCAGTTAGAACAAAGCACGGCAATGGAAAGGCCACCTTCAGCAAGAATGCCACAAACTAACCACCACATTTTCAAACTGATAAAGTTTTCTTTGATTGAAACAGAGGCAGGAAATATCGTTTGTTCCAGAGGAACCCTCCGTAAAGAAAGCATGTACCGACAGGTTCGTCCGTAAATTCTCAGGACCCGCCTGGATAATGGGATTTAATTTGAAGTTCTCAGGACCCCCTGGACAATGGGACCTAGTTAAAACTCAAAACATTCATGAGTAACAAGATCTAGCATAAGCTCTACTTTGAGGAAATATAAGTTGGTTGTGAAGTTTTCATTCTTAGGATGAGATTCAATTGGAAATTTTCAGGACCCTCCTGAATAATGGGACTTAGTTTTAAGACTTCCATTAGATAATGAGATTTAGCATAAGTTCACCTTTAGGAAGTTAAATTTAGCTCTGAAGTTTTCACTCTTAAGATGAGATTTGATTTTAATTTTCAGGACCCTCCTAGATAATGGGGTCTAGCTTTTAAATTCTTAGAGATACTGGGTAACATGATTCAATTACACTCAAAGATGTGCCCAGCTACCAAACTGGGGCAGAAAAGTTCTTTGTTTTGTCTATTTTGTTGTAATCAAGCGCCCGCCTGGAGAACAAGGGAATACAGTTTGAGTTTTGGTAATCAGGCGCCCACCTGGAGAACAAGGGAACACAGTTCAAGTTTTGGCAATCAGGCACCCACCTGGAGAACAAGGGAATACAGTTCAAGTTTTGGTAATCAGGCGCCCACCTGGAGAACAAGGGAATACAGTTCAAGTTTCGGCAATCAGGCGCCCACCTGGAGAACAAGGGAATACAGTTCAAGTTTTGGTAATCAGGAGCCCACCTGGATAACAAAAGAATACAGTTCGAGTTTTGGTAATCAGGCGCCTACCTGGAGAACAAGGGAACACAGTTCAAGTTTTTGCAATCAGGCGCCCACATGGAGAACAAGGGAATACAGTTCAAAATTTTGGTAATCAAGCGCCCACCTGGAGAACAAGGGAACACAGTTCAAGTTTTGGCAATCAGGCGCCCACCTGGAGAACAAAGGAATACAATTAAAGTTTTGGCAATTAGGCGCCCACCTGGAGAACAAGGGAATACAATTCAAGTTTTTGGCAATCAGGCGCCCACCTGGAGAACAAGGGAACACAGTTTAAGTTTTGGCAATCAGGCGCCCACCTGGAGAACAAGGGAATACAGTTCAAGTTTTGGCAATCAGGCGCCCACCTGGAGAACAAGGGAATACAGTTCAAGTTCTTGGCAATCAGGCACCCACCTAGAGAACAAGGGAACACAGTTTAAGTTTTTGGCAATCAGGCGCCCACCTGGAGAAAAAGGGAATACAATTCAAGTTTTGGTGATCAGGTGCCTGAATCGCGCAGCGGTCTCAACCTTAGGAAGAGTGGGCGCTAATACTTTTACCCAATAGTGGTATCGGGGTCAATTTCCACAGAGAGCTAGAAAGGGAGTTGGATTTTGCTTAGCCTAGAAATACGTGTTTGCTTCTAATTGATCTTCTATCATTTTTGGGTTTTTATGATTATCAACTACAATTTAACAACTACTAATTATAACTAAATTATGCTAAGATATTAATTCTAGGTTGTATGCAAGATAGAGAAAGGCACTAGGGTCGTGGCATTTACCTAGGTGGTCAACTAACGGGTAGAGATTCCTAATACAAGAATGATGATTATGGGGCTTATGCTATAACCATTGC
>NW_017678590.1:0-20951 GCF_001879085.1 Nicotiana attenuata
ACATGTGCGTCATCATGTGCAGGTAAAGGCTTCTGTGCAATGTTCTGGGTGGCACTGTCCTGGACCGCAATTATCCCTTCCTGAATCATTCTTTCTATCTCTCTTTTCAAATCCTGGCAACTTTCGACATCGTGCCCCTGGACATTGGAATGGTGTTCGCACCTTTTATAAGGGTCAAAGCCTCTTGCACGCTTGTCCACATGATTCGGAGGAATGGGTGCAATCAGGTTATATTGCTTTAGTTTCTCAAACAAGTTTGCATATGACTCTCCCAAGGGGGTGAAAGTTTTCTGCTTCTGTGCCCTTTCTTGCTTGAAATTTTGGCTGGCCCGCAAACCTGCTCCAGGGGGGATTCTTGTAGGCTCTTGGGGGTGGGTAGGTGTTTTGACTTGGGTAAGCATTTTGTGGGGTGGGTGCGCGCCATTGCGCATGGGTAGGATATTGGGGGTATGTTTGGGCATGGTGGACAGAGAAGTGGCGATAGTGTTGTGGTGGGCTATAGGGAGTGTGGGGGTAGGTTTGGGGATGGGGTCGAGGTTTGTCGTAATATGGTGATGGGCCCCTGGACCAAGCGCTTGATTCAACTACTGCCATATCTTCTTTCTTTTTCTTTCCCACTACCCCTCCAGTGCCGCTCTGGATAGCCTGGGTAGTTGCCTTGATTGCAGAATAGCTCATGATTTTGTTGGATTTAAGCCCCTCCTCCACCATACTTCCCATTTCACTACTTCGTTGAAAGATTTTCCCACTGCTGACACCAAGTGACCATAGTAGGTGGGCTCCAAAGCCTGTAAGAAGTAATCAATCATCTCGCTTTCTTTCATTGGAGGATCGACTCTTGCCGCTTGTTCTCTCCACCGGAAATCGTACTCTCTGAAGCTTTCCCTTGGCGTTTTCTCAATTTTTGTCAGCGACAGACGGTCTGGGACAATTTCGAGATTATACTGAAAGTGACATGCAAACGCCTGGGCCAGATCGTCCCAAGTATACCATCGAGCATGATCCTGTCGAGTGTACCATTCCAAAGCCGCACCACTTAGACTTTGACTGAAATATGCCATCAATAGCTCGTCTCTTCCCCCAGCTCCTCTCATTTTGCTGCAGAACCCCCTTAGATGTGCCACCGGATCACCGTGTCCGTCATATAAATCAAACTTGGGTAACTTGAATCCCGCAGGTAACTGGACATCAGGAAACAAGCACAAATCCTTGTAGGCCACACTCACTTGACCTCCGAGACCCTGCATATTTCTGAGTGACTGTTCTAAGCTCTTGACCTTTCGTATCATCTCCTCCTGCTCAGGGTTTTGGGGAGGCTTCTCTACTTCAGCTGAGAGATCAAAACGGGGAGTGTAGGAACATGGTTTTGATGGTTTGAAGGTGGGTTCGGGTGGGTAATATTGGTTAGCATGGGTTTGGAACAAAGGTTCGCTAGAGGATCTGTGTAATGCGGCAGGTGGAGGAGCCACAAACACAGAGGTAACTGGTGGTGGAGGGCCTGGAATTTGTTTGGATGGTGGAGGTGGTGGTCTTTGAGAGGTGGTTCCGTAGTACTGCTGGTAAGTAGGGAAGGCTGGAGATGAGTTCACTGTGGGAGGATCTTGAGGCTGAGTTAACGGCGGGATGTAGGTAGGGTTAGCAGGGTAGGCTGGTGGTGGATGTCCCTTTGACCAGGCCTGGTACATCTCGGCCATTTGCTGCTTCAGTTTATACATCTCCTCCTTCATTGCATTAACGTCCACTACTCCCTCCTCCCTAGACGGGTCGACAATGCTTGCTTCTAACTCCTGGTTGACCATGTTTGACTTATCCTTAGAGCGGGTGTTGTAGGAATGGGTTGCTAGAATGCCAGTCAACTTAACCACCTGCCTGGACTCATCATCAACGACTTTGTTAGCGGTTAGAGCGTTAATAGATAGATAACCGCACATTTGGTGAATGAATGCACCTAAGCAGTTAACCATTTCTATTATGACTTTGCTTGGTTGCATGCGTCATCTCGGCTTTCATTTTTCTTTATTTGCCATGCCTTTCCTCTCATTCTTTCCTCGTATTTTCCATTGTTTGTTTCTTGTCTTTCCCTCTTTTCTTTGCTTTCCTCTCATGTTTTTCACCTCTTTCCTGTCATTCCTTTCTTGTTTTTCCTTTTTTTTCATTTAGTTACGGTCGAATCCTATAGAGATTGCCTACGTATCACGACCCCGCGTGAATCAGACCAAGCGTAGTTCTTGCAAATAAATGCGAAAATAAGGAAACAATTTTTGAGGAATTTTTCTCAATTTTCATTAATAACAACTGCGATTACAAAAGCTACCAGACTATTTATTTTTCTTTTTCTCAAAAAGGGAAGTTACAAAAACAGACTCAAAAACAAAAATACAGACTCGATTAACTAGGAATACATCAAAGCTTCAAACCCTGGGGCCCGCGGGGCATCACTCGGCATCGCCAGGGGCCTGCGCAAGACTGAGAAGGTTTCAATGTCAACTGGGTCATCCTGGACAAGGAGTTCTAAGGAAAAGTGTGACTATTTAAAGAAAGCTGACTTATTGTGACTTAAAAGAAAAGGGGCTATTTTTTTTCAAAAATTTTATTTAAGAAAGCAAAGACTTGGTTTTGCAAATACGGCCTCTCAGCACTTCCGGGAGGGAGATTTTAAGGCTGTGCCCGCAAACCATTTAAAAATGACTCAGGGTGGCTGTTCTTGCAAAAATAGCCTTCCGGCGTCCTTTTGGGGACATTCGGCTTATTTTAAACAAGAATGGCGGCACCTGACTTATTTTGACAAAAAGTTAAAGTCTTGGTATTTTTGGCTATTTTTGAAAAGGGTGGTTGGACCCGATGAGGGTTGCCTACGTATCTCACATCCGGTGAGAATCAAACCAGCGTAGTTCGGGCAAATAAACCTAACTATTTTTGAAAATAGGACTCTTTTGTTTTTGTTGGCAAATACACTATTTCTGAAAGCAAAATTCATTTTTTATGTTTTCTTGTTCAGTGGCAAATAAACAAACTAATTTGAAACTAAAACCCTCTTTTTTCGTTTTTCTTTTCCATTGGTAAATAAAACAAACTAAAGAAAACTACTTTCCTTCTTCTCTTTCCTTTTTTCAAAAATCCGGCAGCATTTCGGCACTACTTGGACACTGGTTTTTCAAAACTAGCGGTTACCCTCACTTAGTCCCAACGCTGCTTATTTTCATAATTCACTCATTTAGACAAGCCGGTCAACATGCAAAGCCGAGCAAATAAATGCGCAAGTAGCACGTAAGATGCATCAGGATGGTCCATTATTTCAGGTCACCTGTCCTAGACGGACCCAACCCCTGTGTTGAGTCCCCTAAGTCAAATGCACATGATGCAAACAAGCATCCTACCAGGGATCCGGCATGAGGTTTTGTTCTTCTAGGTTTTAAACCCTAGGTTTATTGGTCTAGACCTGGCTTACCCGAGCGGACAATTCGGGCCGAGGGGGAGGCAGCGTACCGGGGATACAGAAGCTCTGCCGGCTTAGCAACTTATCCAAACCTCGTTCTAAATGGGAAAAGACTCTAAACAGAAGAGAAGCTACACGAAGTGCACCCTTCTCCATGATGTAGAAAACTCAGAGAGAGGAAGGGATTCGCAACAGTTTATATATACAATTCAATCAAATATCAAAGCGGTAAAACAATTAGTACACAAGGCATGAAACATGTAGGAAAATCAGATAAAGCCAAATATAACAATTTAACTGAGCTCGAATTCTTGAACCCTGAACCGAAATTCTGGGTTCTTGTTCCCCAGCAGAGTCGCCAGAGCTGTCACACCTCCTTTTTCTTACTACACCCCGTGAAGGGTATAATAAAAGGAGTTTTTCCAATTAAAGGACAATCGAAACGGGATTCGTTTATTAAGAAGTTCAGAGTCGCCACTTGGGACATTTATGGTGTCCCAAGTCACCGGTTTGAATCTCGAATCGAGGAAAAGGTTTGCCCCTATTTAACAGTCGCGAACCAGAAATCCGGGTAAGGAATTCTGTTAACCCGGGAGAAGAGGTTAGGCAACCCCGAGTTCCGTGGTTCTAGCACGGTCGCTCAACTGTCATATTTGGCTTAATTATTTGATTTTAGTACATGTTCAAAACCTATGTGCATTTTAACTTATAAACGCTTTTGTTCATCTTTAAAGAAGATTGAACGTCGTCTAAAACATGTCTTTGGATCGTGTCACATGAAATGCACCCGCAATCCGAAACACATTTTATTCAACGTTTTAGGATTTGGATTTGGGTCACATGAAATGCACACCCGAATTTAGGAGTAATATTATTAAAATAACGCGCCTAAAGCAACTACGCGTTTTTTTAACTTTGCGAGGGCCATGGAAATTTGCTAAATGGCACACCTCGAATTCTAAGGATTCTAAAATTAATTAAGTGAGGGCCATGAGTTTTGAGATTTTATTTGGCATGGCACGCCTCAAAGAGTTTTATTATTCGAAGTTGTTATAATCGGGTTACATGAAATGCACCCCCACGTATCATGACCATGCTATGGGAACCCTACCCGTGATCACGATAATTTATTAATCGCGCCTAAAACAACTAGGGCATTCATGAATTATTTTTTTCCTATTTGTGAAATTATTGTGAGAAAGAAACTAATATCACTAATCCAAATAACCATATATATTCCAATAGAGATAAAAAAGAAAAGATCCTCAAACAGAAACATAGAAGTGCTTTATCCGAAGTATACTCAATTGCAGTGTTCAACATCTAACAAATCAAAAAGAATCACGAAATCCACATTATCAAACAAAATTCAATTTACACATTGTTTACCGATGAATACCAAAGCAGCATAATCACGGTATAACCCAAAAGAATCCAAGCCAACCTCAACGTTCTTAACAAATATGAAGACAATATTCCAAATGGTTTCAACAAGTAACTTCAAAGCAACACCTCTGTATTCTTTGCAAACGTGAATACGAAAAAAAAAAAAGAAAGAGTTCAAGTAACTTTGACAGAACAAAAGCAAGCTAAGAGTTCAATGGCTAAAGAAGTAAATTAAAAAGGGCAAAAATCGGACCTCATGTATAAATGAATGGAGTTGGAACTACAAGCTTAACAAATTGGCGATTCTGGGCCGGAGCCTTCGCCGTGGACTACGAACAGAGCTGGCGGCCGAAGACCTCAACGGCAAACTCGAATGCAAGCTTTCGCCGGAACTTAAATTTCTCAACCAAACTCGAAATTATTGTTGTCCAGAACTCCTTTCTGTTTTTTCGCCCATTCCACATCCCCGTTTTCCTATCTTTGTTTTGTGTCCCTTTCTTTTTTTTTTGTTTTCTGTTTTCAGCCCCCCATTTGTGTGTTGTGTGTTTTTGTGAAGAATGGAGAGGGAGAAGAAGGAATGGCGATGGGGGTCGCTGGCGAAGGTTTTATCGTTGGGTTTTTGGTGGTCTCCTTCAAGAAGACCTTAAGATTTGGGGAAGGCTTGTTTTTTTTTTTGGTCTTTGCTGCTGCTCTTCAGATTCTCATTTTGTGGTGTTCATCCAAATCTAGAAGAAGAACGGCGCTCATTGTATTTTTTGGGGTGTTTCTTTTTGGTGTATTTTGGCATAGGTAGTATTATATAGGATAAAGATTAGATTAGGGGTATGGGCCTAGGAATTATGGGCTAGGGATTTTTGACCAAAAACTAAAAAATGGACTATAAGATTTATAAAAACAGGATAAACCAACTTAAAACTAATTCTTTCTTCTAAAATTATGTACAATTATAATATAAAAATATAAAACTAATTTTAATTAATTGAACTAAACTATAAAATATAAAACTATTTTTTTTTGTGTTTTCAAGATTATAAAATAAAGATAGGGTACTATTTTTTGTATTTTTTTTAAGATTAAAAATGACTATAAAATATTAATAAACCTATTTTTTGTTATTTTTCATTTTCTTGTAATAAAATAAAGCAAAATAGTAAAAATTAGTTGAAATGGCGATATTAGGCCTAAATTAAATATTTACATACTAAAATATAAAAATCTTGGGGAGGGTCAAAAATCACATGTCTACAGGTGTCTGAGCAGGTTATACCTCAAGACACAGGGTTAGAAATGACCAAAAGAAGAAGTCTCAATCCAAATAAAAGAAAAGAAAAACAAAAAAAGAAGTTGAACTCAAAATGCAGAAGCGGAGAAAAGATGCGGACTGCTCAAGACGTGATTGAAGTCACAAACTTTGCACGTCCCACCTTGATCCGAGAAGTTGAAAAGGGAAAAAACCAGCGGTTGCAGCGAATGAGCATCAAGATTCAGGTCGGAGTCTGCAGGAAGAACCATCCAAGACTCAAGATCAAGCTTCAGAAGGTTTATAGATAGGAATCTTGTAACTCGTAGTTGATAGGCTTAGCTAGCTTAGACTTTCATCTTTTATTTCGGTGTAATAAGGGGCTCAGCAAGCAGAAACAGCAGCAACGCCAGTGAAATCACAGTTCCCGGTAGTCCCAGATACCAAAACTTCCAGAACTACACTGACCTGATTCCTTTATAGCCAAGGATATGTAGGCAACCTTTGAGGCAAGGTTCGGTCAGACTTTTTCAAAAGATGCTTCCCATGGAGTTCCAAACGGGCAAAAATCACTCATAATTGCTCATTTTATCTTTGCCCGAAAACCCTTCGTGTTTCCGAGCAAAGAGGGGCAACTATGAGCATGTGATTTTTGCCCTATGTGAAATACTCCTATAAAATCCAGGAAAATAGATTTTTTTTAATTATTTGCCATTTTAGGAAATTTTCTAGAATTTTATTTAATTGTTTGCATTTTTGTGCATGTTTAAGTTTTATTTAAATCATGAAAAATACCAAAAATACCATGCATTGCATTTAGGCTTTATTCTTACATTTTTAGGATTAATCAGTAGTTATTTGTTTTATAGAAATTGAAAATCACAAAAAATAGCTCGTTTTTACATTTTTTTATCTTTTAATTTTAGTTTATTGGTTTTACTCTTTTAATTTAGAATTAAGTAATTTTTATAATTTTTGTAATTAGGTAATTAGTTTAACCTCACATTATTAGATTAATTCTAGGATTTTTAATTAAAAAAAGAAGAGAAAAGAAAAGAAAAAGGTATAAAAAGAGGGGTCTTTCAATTGGGTTGATTTTATACCCAAAACAACCCAAAAACCGCCCAAACCCAGGCCCAAAAACCTTTTCACCCCGTCCAACCCTTCACACCCCAAATGACCCCGTTTTGTAACACTTTGATCACAACCGTTAGATCTTGGCAATCCAACGACTCGGAACTGAAGAGTCACTTGATATATAACTGTCTGAATCAACCCCCCCCCCCCACCACTTCGGAACCCCTCTCATTCAGTCTCTCTAACTCACACCCAAAGAAATCCCTAGCCGCCCACGTTCCCTCGCCGGTTCCGCCTTATTCCGCCGTGGTTCGCCGGCCGGAAATCGCCTCTCGACGGTGGACCACCACCAAACTTCTCCAAATTTACACCCTGAAACCCCCTTAACCTCCTCATTACAGATCTCCACCTCTTTTCCCTCGAATCCCAGCCTAAATCTTCGAATCTTAAATTGAAAATCACGGCCAAAAATCCTAACTACCCCAATCCGCTCCAAATTCACACCCTATTATCCTTGCACCCCTCTAAACCCTAAGCTACCATTAGCCCCCTCCAAATCGGCCTCAATTTGCTCGAATTTTAGATCTTAGATTCTGAAACCCTAAAAGCCCACCCTGTTTGATTCCGGAGCATGTAACGGCTCAAACCTACATGAGTCAATTGTGGGTTTGGTTTGTTTCCAAACCTGCCAGAGTCCGGTCAACTCCGGCAAAATCGACCAAGTTCATCCCACTGTTAAGTTAGGTAATTCCCCTTACTCTTCTATTATTTTTTTTTCTTTCCTTATTTTTAGGTTTTCTTTCCTTCATGTTCACATCTCTGATTAACCGCATTTTTGGGTTTAATTTTAGAATTTTCTCTTCGTCAAGACTGCTTAGTTGTTTACTTGTTCCTGGCTAATTGAAGCATGTTTGCATTTTAATACTCAAATTGCATGATTTTAGTTTAATTAGGGTTCGTTTGATGCCTACTCTGTTTTGCCTCCATGATTTCATTTCATAATCAGTTTTTTTTTTTGAGTAAATTAACAAGCTATTTAGGTCATTTGTTGCTTTAATTGCTTAATTTTAAAATTGATTGGTTGGATTCTAGGTTTTATTTGCATCTTTAATTTGTTGTGATTACTGTTAAGTGTATTAGTTGTTAGACTCAATTCTTAAGTTTAATTAGCTAAGCATTTCTGTTTATTGGTTAATTTAGTTTTAGGTTCATGATTGCAGTCACTTGATTCCCTTAGGTCTTTTCGATTTGAATTTCTGATATTTTCTAGGTTTGTTTTTGTTTGTTCTAATTTAAAAATCAATAGGAACTTTAGGGATTCAATTGAACCTAAAAGTTTAGGATAAAACTGAAATAGGTGGTAATTCAAAGGGTAAAAATGGATTTCCACTTAGGCTAAAAATCAGAAACTTCCTAGAAAATGTACAGCTGTCCTAGCTGTTATAAAAAGATGCTGAAATATAGGACAACTGTACTAAGGACATTACTATTTTTACCCTAGGATAAGGAATATGCCCAAAAAGATACCATCCCCAGGCAGCCTATATATGTAGGTTCTCTCATTCTGATTTTACACACAATCATTAGCAATCATCAGCATTACTCTCTGAAAAATTCCTCTTTTCTTTTAAAATTTCAGACTTGAGAAAATCTCAGAAAAATTTCTAAAAAAACCTCTCCTTTCTTTTAACAATCTGGAAATGATATGAAGTAGAGTTATTAGGTTGCATTTTCTGGCTTTCAAGTGGCTGGTTTTTTTTTTTTTTTTTTGGAACTCTGGGGTTTACTCGGTTGCTGGCTGGTTTTTGAGTGCTGCTGTTGCTCCTTTCTTTTTCTTTGGATTTCTTCAATCAGTGCTTCTCATCTTAGGAGTTGCTGATCTTTTTGCTGTTTAAGGTACTGATTTAAATCCTCCCCCATGTAACTGTTTTGATTGATGAATTACAAAATATCAAGTTTACAAGAATGTGTGTAACAAAATGGGTATCTTTTCCTTTGTGATTGTTTGATTAGTATACTCTGAACTTAGTTGATATGGGTCCAAATAGAGATGTACTAGTATGAATGTTTTGTGTAAATATGATACTTGTGATCTGCCTAAATGATGTCAAAAACCTGAAATTACTAAGTGAAGACTCTATGCTAATGTTCTCTTATTTTAACTATTAAGGTTGTTGTCCATGCTTTCCTTGCTCATAAATGACTTTTAGTATAATGTTGGTTTTGTTTGAGGTCAAGTAGGCTATAACTTGTAGATTTGGCCACTGATTGGCGAAATCAGCATGTATTAATGCCGAGATTCAGACATGATAGTATACTGAAATATTGTGTGTTATTTTGTTGTATGGGTATGAAAATGGCCACAAGGCTGTTAGCTAATTTGGGGCTAGTACCTGCAGATTTGGTCACTAGTTGACCAAACAGCAGGCTCAAAAAGTTGAGATTTGGATCCTGCGGTTCTAACACAAGAGAGGCCTAATTTTTGATGGATAAATCATATCTAAAAGAGGCAGCGTTTCATTAGATTCTTGATTACATGAAGTGTAATAGATTAGTTATTAATGCAGTATTTTACGTAGTAATAGGTTGTAATGTACTGATTCCGAAAGCTTTATTCTGGAGGACTGTAATAAATTAAAGTTTTAATTTCATGTACTGATATTCGAAACAACTGCTTTAAGAGTGTAATTATGTGTTATCATATTTTCATAAGTGTAGTGGGGGAATGGCCCAAACTATGAGCCAAATCTTTAAGGCCAAAAGGTCTTTTTCTGATTCGAGGTGGGCCAGAACTGGAAATAGGCCCAGATGGAAAAACGAGTCTTGACAGGTCTGGGCCTGGGCCATTGGGTCTAGGCTTTAAGCCCAATAGCTTGGCTCATTTGCAAGGTTTCTTTTATGGGCTATAGTATCAATGTACGTCTGTTATGTCTTGCAAATTAATGTAGTGCAATTAATTTTTGAACTGAAGTTGTATTTCTTTTTTTTATTCAAGAGTGAATTTACTTACAATTTTCCAATTAATGTGTATGCCAAAAATGAAAGGGTAGATAGGCCCAACTAGAAAATACATAGCAACTGGGCCCGCCTAAATTTGAGCCCAATTTGGGCCGCTTGGTTAAGACTCAGTGTGATATCGTGAAGCCTTTTGACTTCTGGGCTAGTTTGTGAGCCCAACTACAGCCGTCGAAGCTGATTTGTTCAATGAACCCTCACTAGCCCAAAACAACTGACCTAGATAACTCAAAAGGGCCTGACCTTAAGTTATGAAAATTCTAGTTTAAACTTCAATTAGGATCTTAGCCTTATTTAAATAATCTCCCTTAGTTAAAATCAAATTGAGGCGTGCCATGCCAAACAAAACCCCTTAACTCATGGCCCTCATAAGATTAGATCAAGAACTAACCTTTATAAAAGATTTGAGGCGTGCCATAAATTAAATTATCCATGGCCCTCACAAACTTTTAAATTGAGCCTTCGTAGTTGCTTTTGGCGCGTTCTTTAAATAATTCATCATAGCTACGGGTACGGTTCCCGTGACGTAGTTGTGATTTTTTTTTAATCCTGGGTGTACATTTCATATGACCCAATTTCAATCTTCAACAATGTTAAATAAAGCGTGTTGCGAACCACGGGTGCATTTCATGTAGCGTGGTTTACGACGTGTTTTAAATGACATTGAATCTTCCTAAAAGCGGTTTAAATTAATTAAAAGCGGTTAAAAAAGTTAAAAGTGCACAATAGGTTAAAATATGTAGTTAATCAGGTAATAGGCCATTTTAATAGTTTAAGCGACCGTGCTCGAACCACGGAACCCGGGAATGCCTAACACCTTCTCCCGGGTTAACAGAATTTCTTATCTAGAATTTCTAGTTTCGCAGACTTTTAAATAAAGTCGAAATTTCCTCGAATTGGGATTTTAAAATAAACCAGTGACTTGGGACACCAAATAAACTATCCCAAGTGGCTACTCTAAAAATTAAATAAAACAATCCCATTTCGAATAATGTCACTTTAATTGAAAAAACTGCCATATGCCCTCGGGATGTAAAAAAGGAGGTGTGACAGCTCTGGCGACTCTGCTGGGGACAAATAACCTAGAACTTCTGGTTCAGGGTTCAAGAATTCGAGCTTAGAATAACTGTTATAGTTAGCTTGATTTATTATCTGATTTTTACATGTTTGAGCCAAATGTGCTAAATGCCGCTTTTTACCTCTTTGATATTGTTTGAACTGTATATAAATTGTTACGAAACCCTCTTCCCCCTGAGTCTTCTAAATCTTCTGGGAAGTGTGCACTTCGTGTGACTTCTTTTCTATTAGAGTCATATCCCAATTTTAGAACGAGGTTCGGACAAGTTGCAAAGCCGGTGAAGCTTCTGTATTCCTGGTACGCTGCCCCCCCTCGGCTCGAGCTGTTCGCTCGGGTAAGCCAGGTCTAGAACAAATACACCCAGGTTTTTAAACCTAGAATAACATAGCCTCATGCCGGATCCCTAGTAGGAACGCTTGTTCGCATCACGTGCATTTAACTTTGGGGACTCAATACAGGGGTTGGGTCCGTCTAGGACAGGTGTACCCAAATTAATAAGACCACCCTGATGCATCTTACGTGCTACTTGCGCATTTGTTTGTTTTGGCTTGCATGTTGACCGGCTTCTAGAATAGGGAAAGAAAATCAAAAAAAGGGGTGAGAGGTAGGCATTTAGAAAATTCTAAAACTCGGCCGCAATTTTGAAAAAAAAAAAAAAGAAAGGTCATTTAAAATGAGCCAAAATTTTCAAGTGCCATATTTTCTCAGTTCCGTCAAAGCTGACCGAACTACGTGGGTCTGATTCTCACCGGATGTGAGATACGTAGGCAAACCTCATCGGTTCCGGCCCCAATTTTTAAGAAAAAATTCAAAAATATTTTCCTTTAATTCTTTCTTTAGAAGCATATCCTTAGAAAATTCAAAAAAGAAAGATTTTTAAACTAAAAAAAAATAGTTTCCTTCTCTCTGAAGTCTTTCATATGAAAAAAAGAAATAAAAAGAAAAAAAATCAATAAAAAATCAAAATCCAAAATACGGGTTTCCTTCATTTTGAAGTATTTTTCCAAAACAAATCCAAAAAAAAAAAATCAGAAACAAAAATCCAAAAATACTTTTTTTTCTTCTTTAGAAGTCTTTCTTTTGTAAATGTCCATATAAATTTTGAAAAGTCCAAAAATATTTTCGCTTTTCTTTAGAAGTACTTTTGTAAATAAATAAATAAAAAACTTAGAAATCCAAAATATTTCCTTAAAAAGTCCCTTTTTCGAAAATTAAGAGGCAGCATCCAAAATTCAAAAAATATTTTCTTTCTTCTTTAGGAAAAGAGAAAACAGATGAAAATTCGAACAAAAATATTTTCCTTTTACTTTGAAATTCCCAAAGTTCAAATCAAAAGAAAAGAAATTTTTAGAAGTCTTTCTTTTAAAAAATAAAAATAAAATCAAAATCAAAAATTCAAACAAAATTATTTCCTTTCTTCTTTTAAAGCATTTGTTTTGAAAATTCCAAAAAAAAATCAAAAAATATGTCTTTCTTTGCTTTAAAGCTTTCATGGTCTGAGTTTTATAAAAAGTAAAAAAAAAAAGGAGTTAGCTTATTTACTCCATTTTCGATCTTCCCGAGCTACGTAAGATCTGATTCATGCGGGGTCATGATACGTAGGCAATCCCCATCGGATTCGATCATAGTCATAAATAAGATAAAAATAATCTGAAAAAAAAAAGAAAAAAAAATTGAATGAAAAAAGAAAGAAAAAGTGAAAAAAAGAGAGTGACAAAAACAAAAAAAAAAAAAAGAAAAGAAAAAGAGAGTGCCAAAATAGAAGAGCGGCAAAAACAAATGAAAAAAAAAATTAAAAGTGATTAAAGAGAAGCAGAAATAAAAGAAAAGAGGTACATACTGAAAGGGTTAGTTAGGGCCGGGATGAAACATGCAACCGTTCAAACACATGGTAGAAGCGTTTAACTGTTAGGTGCATTACATCCCAATATGCGATTTCCTATATGTTAAATGTCTCAAAACCAACAAAGTTGTGGTGTGAGCAAATTAGCCAGGTTCTGTTCAGGTGGTTGGTTTTGTTGGTATGTGGTGATGAACGCGCAACCTTGCACGCGGCCACAACATTATACTCAAAACCGAGCCCCGCCTTCCAGAAATGCTCATCCTTACCAAGCTCCATATAATCCCTATTCAAATGTTCTTGTTGGCCCAAGATCAGTTGATGTTTTGAAGAATGACAAATGAACTCAGTAAAGGACCAGGTCCATCTTAGGAGACACAGTTGCTATGGCCCATGCACATGAGATGCACGTGAAGAAGATAAGTCCTTGGGGATCAAGCATCAATATCTTTTGAATATCTTCTGAACTGATCGAAAAGATTACATATGGGATAAGGAGAAGATGTCTCCTTATGAGAAGAGAACACATCCGGATAAGGGTTGGTTTTTGGATTGGTCTAGGACTCAAACTCAATGGAGGATCAGAAATTGAGTCACAATCCAACTCTAATTACTAATCTAATAAATAACTGAGTTGTTCTCTTTTACAGGCATGCACATACACTGAAGTTAAGCAAAATTGAGAGCAAAATAGCAAGGCTATTTTGCGAGAAATTTATGTGAGATTGAGTGTGCACGCCTGCAGCTACTTGAACAAGATAGAAGAACCAGTTCCATTGTGTTTATTCTTATTCTAGTTCAATTGTAGTAGGTGATTTAAATCTTGTACCTTTTCAGCTTTCATAGAAGCAATTGTATTAGGTATTTTGAGTATTCAAGTTAGAGTTAACTTGAAAGTGTCGCAACAGTTGAGGCTGTGTGCCACACAGGGATTAGAGTTAATCCTTAGGTTTACAAGAGTTTTGTAAATGCTGTTTTTGGCTCATTGAGTTTAGTGGATGTTTGGGAAAATCCTACTGAGTAGTAGGTCGTGGTTTTTTTCACCTTTTGAGCCAGGTGTTTTCCACGTAAAAATCCTTGTGTTCTTTTATGTTCTATGTTTTAATTCCGCAAACAGTAGTAGTTAGAACACCTAGAAAAACCAGGTTCTTCTAGATCGAAAATTGGGTACCACACAAATCAACCCCCCCCCCCTCTTGTGTGGTATTGACATTTGGAACATCAATTGGTATCAGAGCGAGGTTATCCTTGAAGAGGCTAACACCTTAGGAAAAGATCAACATGAGTGCACCACCTGGGAACTGGGAAGGGCAATCCACTGCCAGGCCTCCACTGTTCAATGGACAGTATTACTCATGGTGGAAGAATAGGATGAAGGATCATATCATAGGAGAAGACTATGAACTCTGGGACATAGTCACTGATGGTCCTTTGGCAACTACAATGAAAAATGAGGAAGGAGTGGAAGTGCCAAAGACAAGGGCGAATTGCACTGCTGAAGATTTGAAAAAGTGGGAGAAAAATGCTAAGGCCAAGAAATGGCTTGTGTGTGGACTGGGTCAAGATGAATACAGCAGGATCCAAAGATGTACTACTGCAAAAGAGATATGGGACACTTTGCAAGTGACTCATGAAGGAACACCTCAAGTAAAGAGATCCAGAGGAACATTGCTATATTCTCAATATGAGAATTTCACTATGAAAGATGGAGAAACCATTCAAGAGATGTACACTAGGTTCACTACACTGACAAATGAACTTAAGTCTCTTGGAAGGGTTATTCTTGAAGAAAACAAGGTTGAGAAGATCTTGACAAGAGTTCTTCCAGTTGCTTGGGAAAGCAAAATCACTGCCATTCAGGAGTCCAAGAGTATGGCCACTCTCAGGATGGATGAACTGATTGGAAATCTTACTGCTTATGAACTGAGAAGGCAAACCAGGAAGATGGATACACCCAAGAAGGAGAGAAGTTTGGCTCTCAAAGTTACAGAAGGTTCAGACCTAGAAGATGATGAGATGGCTATGATCACTAGGGATTTCAAAAAGTACCTGATGAGAGGAAAGGGTTCATCAAGAGGTACAAACTTCAACAAGACAAGAGCTCCTGAGAAACAGACAAATGATGGCTTCTATAAGTGTGGTAAGACTGACCACATGATCAAAAATTACCCTCAATGGGAGATTGAGTGGAAGAAAGAAAGGGCTGAACGAAGAAACATGAAGAAGGAACAGGCTCAACCCAAGAGAAACAAAGGTTCAACCAAGGCTATGGTTGCTGCTTGGGGTGAAACCTCTGATGAAGACTCAGAAGATGAAGCTGAAGAAGAGCAAGCTCTTATGGCCATTGGAAAATCAGATGATGAGCAGGAGGTAAGTATTCAGCATCTCAAGGACAAAATTAAATTTCTGTCTAAAGAAAGGTTGGCTGAGCTATTATTAGACTTCATTGATGAGTCTGAAATAGTTAATAATGAAAAAGAAGTTCTGTCTAGGGAATGTGTTATCCTAAAAGCAAAATGCAAAAGTCTAGAATCTAGGGCTGATGAGAGTGATAACAAAAATGCTGAGTTGAAAAACCAGGTTCTTGAAGTTGACAATAGTATTCTAGAACTTAGGTCAGAAAATCTAAAACTGAAACTAGGAACAAGAAAGAAGAAAGCTGATCACTCATTTCTCACTCTAGAAGAAAACCTAGGAAAAATGAAAGATGAACTGTATAAGAAAGATGAATTGATTAAGGTTCTAAAAGAAGATCTAGGAAAGGTGAAACATGAACTAGACAGAACTTGCAAATGGAACAAAGCTTCTGATGCTCTCTCATGGTTGCAAGAGCATCACAGTAGCAATAAAAGAGGACTTGGATATGGGACTCAAGCTCCAAAATGGGACCCCAAAAACAAGTACCTCACTCTTCCTGAAAATAAGATTTGCACACACTGTGGTAAGACTGGCCATTATAAAAATAAATGTAATGCAAAGGATAAGGCCAGTCAAAGGAGCAAAGCTTTTGTTCAAGAAAAACACAAACTGCCTAGCTGGGCAAGAAAGAATCTGATTCATCCTTTTGCCCATAGAAAGGGACCCAAACTAGTTTGGGTTCCTAAGACTAACCCCTGATTTCTTTTTGCAGGTTCAAGTGAAAGGGAGTAGCCAAATATGGTACATGGATAGTGGCTGCTCAAAACACATGACTGGGAACAAGGACCAGTTCCTTTCACTTGAGAACCTGAAAGGACGTAATGTCTCCTTTGGAAATGGAAAGAAAGGTGAGATCATTGGGGTTGGAAAGGTAGGTAAGAAAGACTCTCATTCCATTGAGAATGTCTACTTGATAGATGGCTTGAAATATAGCCTAATCAGTGTGTCACAACTGTGTGACAGAGGTAACCTTGTAGCTTTCACCTCTACCAAATATTTTGTGATTAACCTTACCACTGACAAGATTGTTTTGCAGGGAAGAAGAGTTAACAATATTTACATCGTAGATTTGTCAACTCTTTCAGAAAATGAACTCACTTGTCTAAGTGTGCTAGTTAATGATCCCCTCCTGTGGCACAAAAGGCTTGTCCATGCCAGTCTAAATCAGCTAAACAAATTAGTCTCCAAGGACTTGGTGATAGGGTTACCTAATATCAAGTTCAAGGAAGACAAAGTTTGTGAGGCATGTGCAAGGGGGAAGCAAGTAAGGTCATCCTTCAAATCCAAGAAAATGGTAAGTACATCCAAGACGTTGGAACTGGTTCATATGGATCTTTGTGGTCCAATGAGAACCATAAGCAGAGGTGGAAAGAAATATGTGATGGTGCTTGTTGATGATTATTCTAGATTTACCTGGGTACTATTTCTAACATCCAAAGATGAGGCATTTGAAATGTTTACTGCCTTTGTTAGAAAAACTCAGAAACAATTAGGAAATCAACTTGCATCCATTAGGTCTGATCATGGAACTGAATTTGAAAATGTAAAATTTACTGAATATTGTGATGAAAATGGTATAGATCACAACTTCTCTGCCCCTAGAACTCCTCAGCAAAATGGTGTAGTTGAAAGAAAGAACAGGACCCTTGAGGATATGCCAAGGACCATGCTTCTCTCTAGCAAATTACCCTACAGCTTCTGGGCAGAGGAACACTGCATGTTACATAATCAATAGATGCATGACTAGACCTCTTGTTGAGAAAACTCCCTATGAGTTACTTAAAGGGAGAAAACCAAATATATCCCACCATAGGGCATTTGGTTGCAAGTGCTATGTACACAATAATGGAAAAGACTCCCTAGGTAAGTTTGATCCCAGAAGTGATGAGGGAGTATTCTTGGGATATTCTTCACATAGCAAAGCATATAAAGTATTTAATAAAAGAACTCTGTGTGTAGAAGAAAGTGTGCATGTTGTACTTGATGAAACTAACATTCTTTCTGAGAGACAAGAACATACAGATGAAGCCATTGGCTTGGTAAGAGAATTGACTGAAGCAGCATCAAAAGAAGGAACAGGTGATGGAACAGGTTCTTCCAGTCTGGGCAACCTGACAGGGGGAACTAATCAGGGAGAAAATGAAACAAACTCTTTACAAGAACCTGTTCATGAACCTGTTCCTCATCAACAGAACACAGGAGAATCATCTAGTAGAAACCAGTTGTTGGTGAAATCTCACAAGTATCAAAGTTCTCATCCCATTGAGAACATCATTAATGATCCAACATCTGGAGTCAAAACTAGATCACAATTAAAGAATCTGTGTGCATTTGATGCTTTTCTATCTCTTATTGAACCTAAAAATATTGTTGAGGCTTTGCAGGATGCAGACTGGGTCAATGCTATGCAGGAGGAACTCAATCAATTTGAAAGAAGTCAAGTCTGGCATCTAGTTCCTAGACCCAAGGACAGGTCGGTCATTGGCACCAAAAAGGCCTTCAGGAACAAACTTGATGAAGATGGAACTGTTACAAGAAACAAGGCAAGCCTGGTGGTTCAGGGCTACAGCCAAGAGGAAGGCATTGACTATGATGAGACCTTTGCTCCAGTTGCAAGACTAGAGGCAATCAGACTCCTCATTGCCTTTGCAGCACATATGGAATTCACTCTCCATCAGATGGATGTCAAAAGTGCCTTCCTAAATGGCTACCTCAAGGAGGAAGTGTTTGTTAAACAACCTCCAGGATTTGAAAGCAAGGAATGTCCTGAGCATGTGTACAAGCTGGACAAAGCTCTATATGGGCTCAAACAGGCCCCAAGAGCTTGGTATGAACGACTATCAAAATTCCTACTGGAGCATGGGTACAAAAGAGGTAAAATTGACAGCACTTTGTTCCTAAGGAAAAAAGGTAAAGACCTCCTTGTTGTACAAATATATGTTGATGACATAATATTTGGGGCTACTACTGATAGGTTGAGTAAGGACTTTGCAAAATTAATGGGAAGTGAGTTTGAAATGAGTATGATGGGTGAACTAAATTTCTTCCTAGGCTTGCAGATCAAACAAAGTCAAAATGGGACCATGATCCATCAGCAGAAGTATACAAAAGAACTAATCAAAAAGTTTAAAATGGAGGACTCCAAAGAAATAGATACACCTATTGCAACTGCCACTAAATTAGATGTTGATGAACCTAGTTCATCAGTTGATCAAAAGTTGTATAGGGGTATGATTGGTTCACTTTTGTATCTTACTGCCAGCAGACCTTGACATTGTTTTCAGTGTAGGACTTTGTGCTCGTTTCCAGGAAAATCCAAAGGAGTCACATTTGACTGCTGTCAAGAGGATACTGAGATATCTGAAAGGCACCACAGATTTGTGTCTTTGGTATCCCAAAGGTAGTAACTTTGATCTGGTAGGATATGCTGATGCTGATTATGCAGGGTTCTTAGTGGACAGGAAGAGTACTTCAGGTATGGCACATTTCCTGGGGTCATGTCTAGTGTCATGGGCTACGAAAAAGCAAAATTCAGTAGCCCTATCTACTGCTGAAGCTAAATATGTTGCTGCTGCCTCTTGTTGTGCTCAATTGCTATGGATCAAACAACAGCTGGTAGACTTTGGAATTGAAGTGGGGTGTATTCCAATATTTTGTGATAACACTAGTGCTATAAGTATGACAAAGAACCCTGTTCATCATAAAAGGACTAAGCACATAGATGTTAGACACCACTTCTTAAGAGATAACTATGAGAAAGGGTTAATCTCCATAGAATTTTGTGCTACTGATAAACAAATAGCTGACATCTTCACTAAAGTACTGAGTAGAGAAAACTTTGAAAGGAACAGGTTGGAATTAGGGATGATTAAGATCACCTAAAAGGTCCAGTTCAGAATGCATAATAAAAAAAATGAAAAATGAAAAAAAATATTTGTTAGGAGTTCTTAATTCAATGTAAATATCTAGACTAATTCTTACTCAGTCTCATACTTTAATTAGTATACTCCTGTGACATGTGTTTATATGAATCTTTAATCTCTTACAAAGTTTTTCTATTCTTACATTTGAGGCATTATCAAGAGAAGTTTTACCTGAAGAACTTGGTTCATCAGTATATGCTCATGAGAAAGTTCAGGTATGTTTCTATACTTTGCACAATTAGAAAGATAAAATTACCAATCATGAGCAGAAGTCCTAATTACACCAAACTTTCAGAAATCTATCCGTTGAGCATTGAACCAGTTTTATTATCCTAGGAGTCTAACTAAAACGGGATTGTTTCCTAAAAACTAGCGCCACTCATTAATCTCTAAAGAGATCGGAATTCTAATTTTATTAGACTCCTAATTGACCACTGAAAAGGTTGCCGTTACAGGCTTAATCATGATCCCTCTTTAAATACACTCCATACCTTCTCTCATCACTCATAACCGTCATTCACTTCTCCAATACTTCTGATAATCCCCTTTTCTTCTCCAAAAATTCCCAAAAGATTTCCAGAAATACTCCCTCATGACTAATCCTCAAGACAATCCTGGAACTCCCCCACCTGTTTCCCCTAATACCTCATCATCAACACCTCCAGTTGAAACCCCAAAACCCAGATTTCGCCGGCAAAAGATGTTAGCCAGAAAAACTGTAGCATCCGACTCTCTCAGAAAAGCCTTGAACGAGAAATTAAAGTCCAGTCAAAGGAAAGAGGTTTCAGCTGAAGAATCTGACTCAAGCTCTGAGTCTGAAAAGTTCATCTCTGCTAGTGAAGGAGAAGAACCTGGGTCTTCTGATAATGACAAGAGTCAAGAAACCCCGGGTGAGGTAAACACCTGTTTTGTATTTTTTGATGTAGTAGAAAAGGAAGATAGTAGATTTGTGCTGGTGGGTTCTGTGAAAAATGCTGAAGGGGCTGAGTCTAGTAGGAGGAGAAAGAAAAAGAAATGGGAGGTTCTTGCTATATGTGGTGGTGGAGAAGAAGGTGGCTTAAAGTCAGGGGGAAGCGGATCAGGAGAGGCCGCTGAGGGACTTGTTCAAATGAGTAAGCAACAGGAAGAACATGGTTCTTCTGTGGAGGAGACTTTAGCAGATATTCTAAAGAAAGTGGGGGCCAGTTATGACCCAAAGAAGCGCAAGGCATCTTCACAAAGGACCCCAGTTGCTTCTGAACCCTCAAAGAAAAGCAAAGTAACATCTCCCAAGACTGCTGCTACTTCTGTACCTAGGGGAAGAGCTACAAGGAGCAAAGTAAGGCAAAGTGAAGCAGAACTACAGGAAGCATTAGAGAAGAGTAAGAAAAAGAAGAAGGAAAAGGGAAAAGAAAAGGTAGTGGAAAGTTCTGAGGGTGCTGAAGAAGAGGAGGAGGAGATGGAACTGGTCCATCAAGAGAGAGGTACAACTGTGGAGGTTCACACTAACAAACCAAAAAGAATCAAGACTCCTGCAAATAAGTCTTCAAAATCTGTAC
>NW_017678591.1:0-9622 GCF_001879085.1 Nicotiana attenuata
CCACAGAAGCCTATGACGAACCCTGCTGCGGTACCATGGAATTATCATCAGACGGTGGTTACGTACAAGGGTAAAGAGATCTTGGGAGAGCTTTTAGAAAACCCCCCTGTTGAGAAATATTCAAATGTAGAGGAGGTAAACAATGCCACCAGAAGGCGTTTCTCGCTTAAAAAGCCTGTGAATGCTGAGGAAGCCGAAGTGTTCTTTCAAAAAATGAAAATGGCCGATCATGAGGTGGTACATCTCTATGATACTTTTGTCAAGCCTAAGTATGGCGAAAAGGAAGACGATGAGGTGTTCACGGCTGAGGAAATCGAAGATATCTGTGGAGCTATGAGACAAATGCTTTATGAAACCAACATGGTTTAGCCAGGGGAAGGGACTAGCACCGCTGAGGTGCTCTACATGGGACCAGATGCTAAACTCCAAAACTGGAAGGCTACGCCATTCCCGATCAGGCGAGAGTCCCGGTAGACCCGTCCTGCTACGTTTTCTGCATCCCGAGTTATTCCAGGGTGTAACTCGGATGTTTCCTGTAGTTTCTTGTCTTTAAATTCCCGAACGTGTACCCTGTTATCTTCAAAATTCCAAGAAATGAAATCAATATTTCATCGTTCATTTTTCTTTATTCTTCTGATTTTGCTATTTCTCTCCTTCATTTCTTCTCTTCAGTTGTAATAATGCAGCTTTAAATAACATGACATGCTTGCGGACTTCATGCCTAGATCCCAAAACGCTGTCAGACTTCAAAATAATGAATCAAGAGTCGAAATGCAAAGAAGCTAACCTTGAGCAAATAAAACTGAGAATTGGAACAATTGAAGGAAAATTGGTTCGCAGGTTGGAAAGGTCCATACATTACAACAAAAGAGTGTGTTGTACTCAGGGCACATCCGGGCAGTTGTACCAAAAAACAATGGCCCGCGCTTACAACAAGAAGGTGCGTCCCAGGAATTTTGAAGTGGGACAACTCGTGTTAAGACGCACTCTCCCTCATCACCAGGAAGCAAAAGGAAAATTCGCTCCTAATTGGAAGGGTCCATACATCATCCGAAAAATATTGCCGAGAGGAGCATTGTATTTGGGAGATATCGAAGGAAATGATCCTGAAACAGCTGTGAATGCAGATGTAGTAAAAGGTACTATGTCTAGGCTCTCTGCGGTGTTGGTTTTTGTACAATTGAGATGACGAAGGCTTTTCTTCTCGCTATCCAAACACTATTAACCCTTCGTAAACCCATTTGAGTCGGTTATCCTTCTTTAGCTACCCTCTTTGGAACCCGGAAGTACCAGCGGAAAAGAAGAAGAAAAGAAAAGAAAAGAAAAAGAAAAAGAAAAGAAAAGAAAAAGAAAAAAAGAGAAGAAAAAGAAAGGAAAAAGAAAAAAAAAGAAAAGAAAAACAAAACAAAA
This sequence comes from Nicotiana attenuata, assembly GCF_001879085.1. NCBI lineage: Eukaryota > Viridiplantae > Streptophyta > Magnoliopsida > Solanales > Solanaceae > Nicotiana > Nicotiana attenuata. The sequence continues at coordinate 1,411 of NW_017678591.1, forward strand.
ACAAAAACAAAAAAAATTATTCTCCTGAACTACGTTTGACTTGATTCCGAAAGGATACGTAGGCAGCCTCTCCCTGAGGTTCAGTCACACCAAAACAAAAATCCCAATTTCCCCAAAAAAGAAACTGGGGCAGATGATATAATGGTTCGGCCATGAATCCGCCGAAATGGTTCCAAAGTTGTAGTTCCGCCCAAAATCCTTTTTACCCCAAAACCTTGTCCAAGTCCTTCCGATCAATTGGCAAAGGCAGGGAAGTGGAAAACGTTATTGTTGGAATCTGACACAATGCAAATTGAGAGAAATAAAATGAGAGAGTCTTATCGGTGAAAACCTTCGGGCACCATAAGGCGATGGTGAGTAGAGAAACTGAAAATGAGAGAGCCCGCTTAGTGAAAACTCGCAAAGAGCACTATCGGGCAACGGTGAGAAGAGAAATGAGAGAGGTCGATTGGCGAAAACCAGCAAAGGGCGTTGTCGGCCGAAAAGAAGACATCTCATCACTAAAAGAGTCCTGGCAAGGTTCCCTGGTTTTGAAATACGGATCGATGGTTTCACGGGAAGTTGGAAAGTTTGTGTGGGTCGGGCATCCAGTCCAAGAAGTATGTCATGTTCATTTGAAGCCAGCATGCACCCCAGATAAGTCCTCTTTTTCCCCCGAAAGGGAAGTTTCTCCTTAAAATCATATGCTTGCCTTTTGCATACTTTTTCTTTGAATCCCTTTCGGTTTAACTCTGATTCCGTAACTAGCACAAAGAAAAGGTGGCAGGACCGGCTTCACAGGGCTCCGCCTGGTCAGAGTCGAAGAAAATACCCAGCCTCAGCGAGCGCGTCAGGCCAACCCCGACTGACCATAGTGGTTGATGTTTTCGAAGCAAAAACATTGGAAAAGAAAGAAAGTCAAAAGCAAGGGCAGAGTAAAGTGGAAAGGTTAGAGCCCACACGGGCGAGTCATAATGAAATCCTGAAGGCTGAACCCGGTTGGTTTGAAAAGAGATTCACCCTCAAGGCAAACGAGCAGCAAAGTTCTCAATGGAAATGGGGTCGGGATCAAGCAATTGAGATGATCAAGGCCACAAAACCAACCACCGTTTCAAACTAACAAATTGTTCTTTGTTGAAAACAGGTCTAATTCAAAGCAACCGTGCAAGAAGCAGGTGCAACCCAAAAAGGAATTAAAGGCGCAAGCGCTGAAACAGCTTTCAGCAGGAAAATGACCAAAAAAGAAGTTTCCCCCAAATTTTTTCATGTGTTTTGTTAAATAAAAAGAAAAACATAAAAGAGGAAAACAAAAAGAAAAAGAAAGAAGAAAGGAAATAAAAATGAAAATCCCAAAAGGAAACAAATCATGGTAGCATAGGATCCCATTCCTTAAATATCCCGGCCAAAAAACCGAGGATCTCCCGGCCAAAAATCGAGGAGCCTTTTCTTTCCAAATCCCGGACAAAAAACCGAGGATCTACCAGCCAAAAAATCGAGGAGCTTTTTCTTTCCAAATCCCGGCCAAAAACCGAGGATCTCCCGGCCAAAAAACCGAGGAGCCTTTTCTTTCCAAATCCCGGCCAAAAAACCGAGGATCTCCCGGCCAAAAAACTGAGGAGCTTTTTCTTTCCAAATCCCGGCAAAAAAACCGAGGATCTCCCGGCCAAAAAACCGCGGAGCCTTTTTTTTCCAAATCCTGGCCAAAAAAAAAAAACCGAGGATCTCCCGGCCAAAAACCGTGGAGCTTTTTCTTTCCAAATCCCGGCCAAAAACCGAGGATCTCCCGGCCAAAAAACCTCGGAGCTTTTTCTTTCCAAATCCCGGCCAAAAAACCGAGGATCTCCCGACCAAAAAACCGAGGATCTCCCGGCCAAAAAACCGAGGAGCTTTTTCTTTCCAAATCCCGGCCAAAAACCCAGGATCTCTCTACACAATCCTGATTTGATCGCTTAGATATGTGTCAGAACTAACTCACAAAATTTTTCTAGTGAAAACTGGGGCAGAAAAATTTCGTTCGTTTGCTTGTTTTGGTGTCTTAAGCAGGTCTAACACCGAGGCACAGGGGTGCGAGATGACCGATGGAATGAGTCTCAATCCAGAATAAAGAAAAGAAGAAAAGAACAAAAAGAAATGAATTCAAAATGTTGAAGCAAACAAAGGTGCGAATTGCTCAAAATCTGATTGTAGTCACAAGCTCCGCCGACCCCGTTTTAACCCAATGCTGCAGAAGGAAACAACACCTACGACTTGCGAGCATCAAGATTCAGATCGGAGTCCACAGCAAAATCAGCTAAGACTCAAGATCAAGCTTCAAGAGATTTATAGATAGGAATCTTGTAACTCATAGTTGTTAGGCATAGCTAGCTTAGCTTTGATTTTCCTTTTTGGTGTAATAAGGAGGTCAGCAAGCAGTAGCAGCAGCAACAGCAGTGAAATCACAGCTCCTGGTAGTCCCAGCTACCAAACCTTCCAGAACTACACTGACCTGATTCCTTTATAGCCAAGGATATGTAGGCAACCTTTGAAGCAGGGTTCGATCAGACGGTTTTCAAAATGCTTCTAATGGAGTGCTGAGCAGGCAAAAATCCTTCATGGTGCTCATTTATCTTTGCCCGAAAACCCTTCGTGTCTTCGAGCAAAGAGGGACAGCTGTGAGCACGTGATTTTTGCCACGCTTAAATTACTCCTATAGAATTTATTTGAATTAGAATTTTTCCTTTAGTATTTGAATTTTTAGGAATTAATTGCATGATTTTGTGTTTTGTTTGCATTTTGTGTGCATTTTTAGGTGTCATAAAAAAAATGAAAATTACAAAAATAGCATACTTGCATTTAGGACCTAATTCTAGATTTTTATATTAATTAAACATCATTGAAAATAAGAGAGAAAATGACAAAAAATAATCCTTTTACATTTTTTTGTTCCGTTAATTTCACTTTTGTTTAATTCTCCTTTTAAAATTAGGATCTAGTTTAATTCTAGGAAATTTAATTAGTTTCATTTTAGAATTAAATTAGGTTTTAGCTATTTTTAATTTTGCATTTAATAAAATCCAAAATTCAAATAAATAAAAGAAAAGAGAAGCAAAAGAGAGATTAGCATTGGGCCAATCTCCCTTAATCTGGTCAAGCCCAAGCCAAAATCTCCTTAAACCCGTCCAAAACCTGCAATCCAGCCCAAATGTTGAACCCCAGACCCGGTCCAACCCCAGCCATACAAAAACGACCCCGTTTAGCTAATTTTAAATCCCAGCCGTTGAGATTTCTCGATCGAACGGCTGGGAAGCTAGGATCTTCAGGTATAAAGCTGTCTGAACGCACCCCCTACCCCCTCTCATCGTCCCCACACACTCTCAGAGAACCCTTACCGTCTCCACCATCTGCCGCCGCCGGAAATCGTCTACGGCGGCAGCGAGTCCCCAAACCACCCCAGATTTACATCTGAGCATCCCCTCACCCCCTCTTTCCAAATCCCCGTTCACTTTCCATCAAATCGAACCCCAATTGTTCGAATTTCAAATCGAAAATCCAAACCCTAGCGCCGCCCTTGTTTCCTCCGGTGGCGGCGCAGCCCCAATCAACCCCAAAATCACACCCTTGAACCCTTATCACCTCCTCTCCACTAATCTATGCTCAATTTCTCTCAAAAGCCCCCCAAATTGTTCGAATCTTAGATTTAGGGCTTGCTGTCAAGGCCGTTTGATTTCTCAGGGTCAGCTTGTGTTCGAGGGGTTTTAAAATCGTGTAATGTGTTTGTTCTTGGTAAGAACAAACACATAATACTATTTGAAGACCAATTTCGAGATTAGGCGAGTTCGAAATCTCAAAAAAAAAAAGTAAGTTTCCATTCTATTTCTGTTTTGCGATTTTTAGTCTAGTTTTTGCATTGTCGATTTAGTTAATCCGGTTTTTGGTTCTTGTTCTTTAATATTCACTTTTACTGATTAGTTTAGTTTAATTTGAGTTTTTTCGGTTCATCCCTTCAGTATTCTTAGAATTAATGGCAATTCCGTTTCATTCATATTTGTGTATTTTGATTTTGATTCATGATTTTCTGTTAGCTTGTTTGGATATAACTGGAAATTTCCGGCCTTGGTTAAGTAACCCTGATCATGTTGACCAAGTTAAGAGGGGTTAGGGTTAGTACAGCCTAGGTTAGTAATTTTGGAATTGAGTTAGGGGTAATATAGGCATTCTACGATGAAAGAATCTTGCAGTAACTGAATTGGAACCCCCTAGAACCTTCTAGATTGAGGTTTTAATTTAAAATTCAGGAACTGGGTAGTATTACTTGACCAACAAGTCATGAAATGAGGGGTTCAATTAGCTGAAAACAGAAAAATAAAAGGACCAAAGGCTAGAAAAACCTAAGGTCTGAGCTGCCCTAGTAACTTGCCTATAAAGGCAGTGTTACTTAGAGCTGAAGTCAGATTTTGGAAGCCTAAAAAATTCTGAAAAGTTTCTGCAAACTGGAGGCAACCAATTCCAAAAATCACTATTCCATTGAAGTTTCTTTTAGGGTAACTCTTAAACGCTCTAAGTCCTGAATTGAAGTTCTAGCTTACCTAAGGTGGAAGAATGGTTTGAANAGAAGAAGAAAGAAGAAAGGAAATAAAATTGAAAATCCCAAAAGAAAAACAAATCATGGTAGCATAGGATCCCATTCCTTAAAATCCCGGCCAAAAATCGAGGATCTCCCGACCAAAAAACCGTGGAGCTTTTTCTTTCCAAATCCCGGCCAAAAAACCGAGGATCTCCCGGCCAAAAATCGTGGAGCTTTTCTTTCCAAATCCCGGCCAAAACACCAAGGATCTCCCGGCCAAAAAACCGAGGAGCCTTTTCTTTCCAAATCCCGGCCAAAAAACCAATGATCTCCCGGCCAAAAAACCGAGAAGTTTTTTCTTTCCAAATCCCGGCCAAAAACCGAGGATCTCCCTACACAATCCTGATTTGATTGCTTAGATATGTGTCACAACTAACTCACGAAATTTTCCTAGTGAAAACTGGGGCAGAAAATTTCGTTTGTTTTGATATTTTAAGCAGATTGACCTCAAAACACAAGATGCGAGATGACCAATGGAATAAATCTCGATCTAGAATCAAGAAAAAAAGAAAAAAACAAAAAGAAATGAACTTAAATGCGAAGCAAGCAAGGGTGCAGATTGCTCAAAATCTGATTGAAGTCACAAGCTCCGCTGATCATGTTTTGACCCAATGCTGCATGAAGAAGTAAAACACCTACAACTTGCGAGCATCAAGATTCAGATCGAAGTCTACAGCCAAACCAGCTACGACTCAAGATCAAGTTTCAAGAGAATTATAGATAGGAATCTTGTAACTCATAGTTGATAGGCATAGCTAGCTTAGCTTTGATTTTCCTTTTGGTGTAATAAGGAGGTCAGCAAGCAGTAGCAGCAGCAACAGCAGTGAAATTCACAGCTCTTGGTAGTCCCAGCTATCAAACTTTCCAGAACTACACTGACCTGATTCCTTTATAGCCAAGGATATGTAGGCAACCTTTGAAGCAGGGTTCGGTCAGACATTTTTCAAAAAATGCTTCTCATGGAGTGCTGAGCAGGCAAAAATCCTTCATGATGCTCATTTATCTTTGCACGAAGACCCTTCGTGTCTTCGAGCAAAGAGGGGCAGCTGTGAGCACGTAATTTTTGCTACGCTTAAATTACTCCTATAAATTCCTTAGAATTAGGATTTTTCTTTATTATTTGAATTAATTGCATGATTTTGTGCCTTGTTTGCATTTTTGTGTGCATCTTAGTTGCCATAATTCATAAAAAAAGTACAAAAATAGTGCATTTGCATTTAGAATTCGATTTTATATTTTTAGCTTTACTAGTTAATTAATATTACTAAAATAAGAGAAAAATAACAAAATTAGTCTTTTTACAATTTTTAATTTTTACATTTTTACATTTTTGGCTTAGTTTCCTTTTAAATTAGGATTTGGTTTATTTTTAGAAAATTAATTAGTCTAAATTTGGGAGTTAAATTAGATTTTGTTAGTTTTAATTTTGCAAAGAAATAAATAAAATAAATAAATAAAAAGGGAAAACAAATAACAAAAAAGGAGAGAATTAATAAAGGGATCCAGGCCATTTTTTTGGGCCATCGTTTCATTGCAAAGACACAAGCCCCAATCAACCCATAACCCAGTCCCCACCGGTCCAGCCCAAACGCCTATTAACCCTGTCCAATACCTAGGTTACAAAACGACACCGTGTGGTGTAATGCAATCCAAGCCGTCTATTATCTTCAATCCAACGGCCCCTGATGGATCTTAATGTTACATAAAAATGTCTGAAAAATCTAGAAAACCTAAAAACATCTCCCTCTTCCTCGTACTCATTGCTCCGCCACCCTCCGCCATAAGCCGCCGGCCGGAAATCGCCTCCGCCGGCGGCCGGCGTCCAATGATGCCTAAAATCACCCCATCTCTTCTCCTCGTTCCTCTCTTCCCAAATCCACCCACAGCTTGCTTCAAATCCCAAGTAAACGCACCAAAATCCCCAAACCCTAGGGCGCCGCCATGGGTTCCTCCGCCGTGTCCGGCGGTGCCACTACCCAAACACCTCCAAATTAACACCAAGCCATCCCCATAACCCCCTCTTCCCTAATCTATGGTTAATTTCCTTCAAATAACCCCCGATTCCTTCGAATCTAGTTTTGAAGAAAACCCTAATTTCACAAAATCCAAATTAAAAGGGGTTTACTGATGTTTTGACTATAATAGACCTTAGTCGTGTATTTTCTCATGAAAACACACGATGAAAGACTGTTTTAGTCAAGCGATTCGAAGCAGCTTGCCACGATTCGAGGTTTAATTCGGGCCGGTATCTAGGTATTTTCGTTTCATATTTTTCTTCTGTGTTTCTTTATTATTTTCATGTTTTATCTTCTGTTCTTGTTTACTTTTGATTTGGTTTTACTTTGTAGTCATTTTAAGTTTGTATACATGAATATTCTATTATTAGTATATGTGCATAGTTGATTGGTTCAAATTCGTAATTAGTTTAGATTTGAATTAATCAGTTCCTTACTTTGTTTTTGGCCCATTTGTTTCTATTAGAATTAGCTGTAGTTCCTCTGTTTGGGAAAATCTGTTTTAGTTTTAATTTAAGCCCAAGAAATAGTAAGCCCAAATAGATACTCCATTTGGGGTCTGACCCAGTTGCTTTAGCTTTTTGAACTGGTAGGTTTTCAGGGGTAAAAACAGGGTACATTAGGGGCAATATAGGTAGTTCAAATTAGGGAATCTTGCAGTAACAGAAAATAGAAGCCCTTAGAAGCTTCTAGATTGGGGTTCAATTTGAATTTCAGGACTTAGATAGTAGAACTTGGGAAACAAGTCAGAAATCTAGGGATATCTAAGCTAAAATGAAAATTAAAAAAGGGGAAAAATGAGTAAAAATCTCCAGAACCTTCTGCCCCTATTCTTGCCTATAAAAGAGAGGCCTAGTGCCTTGATAAACAAGTTACACACCCCTGAAAATTCCCCAAAACTCTCCAGCTCTTAATTTCCCCTCAAAAATCCTCTTCTTCAAGTCTGAATTTCAAATTTGAATTTAAAAATCTCAAGAGGTTCAAATTTGAAGTCATCTAGTTCTATAACCTTCTTTACATCTTAGTTTCTGCAAAAAATCCAAAAACAAACGGAAAAACCAGTAGAAAACTCCAAAAAATACTATCACATTGAATTTTCTAAGTTAATTTCAAAGTTTAGCAACTGATTTGGCATCATTTAGCTTAAGATCTGACTGTTGAAACTACCTGGAGGTTCCTAGTTTAATTTCGGGAGTGGTTGAGCTTAAATCAAGGTTGTTTGGGCCATCTTACTGATTGATGTTCGTGTATCCTTATTCCTGGGTCATAGCAATACGGTTTTTGGCTTTCAATTGATCATTGTGGTGTTACTGCTGGTTATCACTGCTGGTTGTTGATTTACTGCTGCTAATTTATCCTTTTCTTGTTATATCTCCATTTTCAGGTACTGATTATGCTACTGCCATGTTGTATAGCTCCGTTTAAGAGTGAATCCAAGTCATACACAACTTCTCATGCTCAATTAGTCCACTGTATTCCTATTGCTTTTCGTAGTTAGATTGAATCTCCTGTTTTGTAATTAAATAGGAATGGATATGTATAATTGTTAGGAATCAATTTGTCAGCCTTATTATTGTTTAACTAGACTATATAAATGACTGTTTTCAAAACCATA
>NW_017678591.1:10015-15247 GCF_001879085.1 Nicotiana attenuata
AAAAATGCAAACGAGTTCGTGGATCAGGCCACAATTAACTCTATATTTTGCTTTATTTGTGTTTGAAATAAACCACTAGGATCCTTGATCATACCATCATGCTCATGATATTTGGGCCATGTGTTAGGCCCAAAGCTTGGCCTACTTACCCAATAAACGACCTGGCCTTTGTTAGCTCCAGGAACATATTGTCATCAGAACTGGGCTAAACCTCTAAGGCCCAAGAAATTATTATAAGTCAAAACCCTTTAAAAATTACATTAGAAATCCGGGGTATTAATTTGCAATATAAATTTGGATTTTCGAGTTAAGTAGCGGGTTCAAACTAAGAGGGTCCCCCCTTTTGTTTGAATTCAGACTTGAACTTAAGGCCCGAATCTATAAATGCCAGTTAATTGGGCCTTTTTAGAGACAAACATAATAATTAGAAAATCATAGTTTGCTTTAGGTTGACCTCTAAATAATAAAGTGAGATGAGCCTCGCCAAACAAAACACATGAATTGCGGGGCCCTCATTAAATGCTTAATTAAAAAATACTTAGAAATTGGGGTGTGCCGTTTAGCGAATTTCACGGCCCTCCGCGAAGTTTATCAACACGTTAGACGCTTTAGACGCGCTTTTAATAATTTTACCTTCCTAAATACGGGTGTGCATTTCATGCAACCCAAATCCAAATCCCAAAACGTTGAATAAAAATGTGTCGAGGATCCGGGTGCATTTCATGTGACGTGATCCGAAAACACATTTTTAAATGACTGTTCACTTTCTTAAAAATTAACTAAAAGCGGTAAATAATCTTAAAATTGCACTATAGGTTGGAACATGCAAAAAATTATATTTTTAGCCAATTATAATAATTTTAGCGACCGTGCTAGAACCGCGGGATCCGGGGGTGCCTAACACCTTCCCTCGGGTCAACAGAATTCCTTATTCAGAATTTCTGGTTCGCAGACTCCAATTGGGAAGTCGAAATTTTCCTCGATTTGGGATTTAAATTAAATCGGTGACTTGGGACACCAAAAGCCAATCCTTTCCCAAGTGGCGACTCTAAAAATGAATAAATAATCCCATTTCGAATAATGTCACTTTAAATGGAAAAACTCCCTTATACATTATCCTTAGGGGTAGGTATGTAAAAAGGAGGTGTGACAAGCAAGTTGAAGGAAGGTGGCGAATAATATAAATAGATATGTGTAGGTTGCAAGCTAAAGTATGGTAAAGCGACAAGGTTTTAGGAAGACAGGAGTAAGGATAAGAAAGGGCGAGTGAGAAGGTGACGAGAATGGATAAGTCCTTAGGATGAAGCCCATGAAAACAATAAGAGCTGATGGTTTCTCTAAATTATACAAAGCTCAATATAGCCTAAATGAACTCAAAGGAGTCGAAGACTGATGGCATTTAGAAGAGATGAAATGCTGCTCTGATAGTATAATGAGCGTGTAATTGTGACAGATAAAGGATGAAGTTTGGGCCTTCGATTGAGTAATGTGTCTGAAGAGGATTTCATGAATTGCACGGGATTCAAATACCCACATAAGTGAATCACATTGGGATGCTATAAAATACGGTTATTGAAGTACATTATCGCTGCTAAGTGGATCAGGAAAATCACTTCAAATATTCTTCGATGCAACATAAGCCCTAGTGGAAAGGTATTACGTATGAAGTTTCAAGTTATCAGTGGTATATCATAGATCAATATTGAGGTGAATCAACAATGGATGGACAAAAGTCACAAAGTATGAGATGAGATTAGGACGTCATTCTTAAGATGAACAGTAATGAGGAAGCATTAAAGGACTTAGATTTATACATATGGGATAAGCAACGAAAGTAACCTGGAGTTCGGTAGGAGACCTCAGTAACAATAAATCGAAGTAAAAGTTATGGTATAGTATGACCTACCTAGATGCAGTAAAGCCATACGAATAGATAACCGGGTCTATGAAATAAGATATAGCAATATTCATAAGTTTAACAAAGTATCGAGGAAAGAACTTCAGTATACCTATAGATGCCCAGAGAGACATCTTATCAAGCTCTGTATATGCTTACAAAGTGAGGTCTAGAGATTGGCTAAAAGCTGGAGGAAAGAGGAGAGAAGAGTCGCATAGGCGCACATACAAGGAAAAAGTCGTACAGGCTGCATGACAGAAGGTAGCAAGAGTTACGAGATTGGAAGAATTCCGACCATAGACCGTGGTGTGAGAAAGAGACCTAAAGGGGGAAATGCCTTGGCCTTAGGATTTATTCAAAGAACAGTTGCATAAATGGCAAGAAGACTATTAAAGTATTCGCAAGAGCTATGGGTTATGAGAATAATAAGTACATCAGTCAACATTCGAGGACGAATGTTCCAAAGGGGGCAATGATGTTACACCCCATGTTTTCGTACGTAAAATACGCAATAAATAAATTGATGAAAGCTCGGAAATGAGATATTACATCCCGTATTTTCGTACGTTAAAGTTTCGTTGTAAGTTAATCAACGTAAGTTCAGGAATGGGATTATTTTGAGATTATAAGCATTATGCTATTTCAAACAAGTGATGAGTAAATTCGTGAAGGTGAGAGGTAAGAAAATCGAAGATAATGAATTTTGTCGAAGTTTGACATTTTGGGATAAAATACGGTCCGAGCTAAAATACCCGGTATCTATGGACTAGTGCAATACAAGGTACCATACGGCCATGATAGTAAGGTGTATAAGGTGTGTTAAAAGTGAGTAGTATTATAAGTATTTTGAGATAATTCTTAATTATGTAGATAATCGGATAATTATTGATCTTAGTGGGAGATTAACAATTAATTAAGATGATTGGTGGTTAATTATTGGATAAGAATATCATCCTTAACGTGGAAACAAGCCACCCAAGATATATGACTCTTAATTCATTATGGGTTATGTGGAAAAGTTAAGAATTAAGGGTGTGTGGTTAAGCCACCACATGGAGTGAGGCCCACACCCATTCAAATATAAGGCTTTTCTAATTCAAGGGAGTGACATATCTTTCAAACAATTCATGGCAAAGTCTCTAAAGTACGGTACAATTCTAAGAAAATGACTCTAAGGTACGGATTTTCAATAATTCAAAAAAAGATTTCATAGCATCTTAAGCAACGCGAGATTTTGTGATTCTTAGGGAGTACGGTGTAATCTTTCTCAAGAATATCATACGGATTTTTCCTTACTTCGATCCGCCGTTACGTGTTGTCGCAATTGGCGTGTGTTAAATGGATTGTCAAGAGAATCGGCTCAGGTATATTAAGGCTGTGAGCATGTGATTTTTGCCCTATATGAATTATTCCCAAAAATTCCAAACAAAATGATTTCTTTCATTATTTTACAATTTCGTGAATTTTGTGTTAGTTTCTGTTGATTGTTTGCATTTTATTTGTGAATTTAAATTCATATAAAAAAAATAAATACTTGGCATTTGCGTTTAGGATCTAATTTCATATTTTATGATTAATTAGTGGTTAAGTTATTTTTAGAACGAAATATGAAGAAAATAACAAAAATAGTCCATTTTAGTATTTTTAATTGTTAATTGTGAATTTTTCACGAAAATAGTTTTCAAACAATTTTAGGAATTAATTAGTTTAACTTTGAAAATATATTTAGGGCTTTACTTTAATATTTTTGCATTTTTGATAAAATCATAAAAAATACAAAATGAAAATGAAATTAATAAATAAATAAAAAAAAAGCAAAAAGAAAAAAAAGGAAAAGAAGAAAACAAATGAAAAAAAAAAGAAATTAGAATAAGAGGTTAAATAGGCTGCCAGCTTTGGGCCACTCTTTAATCCCAGCCCAAATGCCCAAAACCCCCAAATCCGGTCCCCAGTCCAAGCCCAAATCCCCACTAACCCGGTCCAACCCCTTTGACCCCAAAAACGACCCCGTTTCAGCAAGTATTCAATCAGGACCGTTGATCTATTTTGATCCAACGGCCCGGAACTGGATCATCACTTACTATATAATTGTCTGAAGGCACCCCCCTACCCCCTCATTCATCTCTCACAACCCCTCCAACCCCCGACGTAACACCACCGCCTGCCGCCCGCCGGAATTCGCCTACGGCGGCGGCCGGCGACCAAATACGCCCAAAATCTCACCACTGGTTCGTCTCCTTCCCCTCCTATCCATGCCACCAACCGCCTCCCTCAATTCTCACCAGAAAGCCCCGAATATCCAAACCCTAGGGCGCCGCCCTTGATTTCCTCCGTCGTGGCCGGCGGCGCCTCATCCAATCTTAACCAAAATTACACCCTAGGCCCACCTTGACCCCCTCTCCCCAAATTTCAAACCAGCCTCCCTCAAATCCAACTGAAATCTCTCGAATCCTGGATCTAGGGTTCCTTCTTCAAAGTCCAAAATGAATTTCGGTCATGCGAGGGTTTTCCAGTGTTCGATCGATTCTCAAATGATGTTATAACAGTCAAGTTAGAGGCCTGAATCAGTGAGTGATTGTCTTAGTTATTTGTTTGTTCTTCTCATTTCACATCCTGTTCTTTTTCTTCGCGTAATTGAGTGTTCTGTTGATTGAAATTAGTTTCCCCTTCATGCTTAGTTCTTCTTCATGATTAATAGTTGTGCCGTAATCTTTGCTTGCCTATTTAAGTTAAGTTTTGAATTCTTGACTTTCCCTTATACTTTTTCTCACTGATTTTGCTGTTCTTATTTGTTTAATTTTATTTTTTCTTTGTTCGATGGTTGATAAAGGGTTTAATTCTGAGTTGATTATTCAAAAGTAATTCAGGCTTAAAATCAGAGGTGATTGTGTTTTTCCCCGAATTTTAGATTTCTTATTCCCTTTGGTTCGTTTGGTCATTTCTGAGTAACTATAGTCATCACGGACTTAGTTAAAAGGGGCTGGTTAGTTGGGCTTGGGTTTAGCCTAACCTAGGTTAATAATTTTAGGTAATTTTCAGGGGTTTTAAGGGTAATTGGGGTAATTCAAAATAGGGAATCTTGCAGTAACAGAAATAAGAAGTCCCTAGAAGCTTCTAGGGTGGGGTTTTAAATTGAATTTCAGGATTTGGGTAGTTTAACTTGGGTAGCAAGTCAGAATTCTAAGGACTTTTAAGAAAGAACTGAAAATTAAAAAGGACCTAAAGGGGGAAAAATAAATGAGCAGGATGCTGCCCTAGTTTTGCATATAAAAAGGCATACCCCTGGCCTTGTTTGGGGTTTTTTTTAGAAGTTTTAGACCTCTGAAAAATTCCCC
>NW_017678591.1:17938-20930 GCF_001879085.1 Nicotiana attenuata
GTTTGTTTGCATCATGTGCATTTGACTTAGGGGACTCAACACAGGGGTTGGGTCCGTCTAGGACAGGTGACCTGAAATGAATTGACCATCCTGATGCATCTTACGTGCTACTTGCGCATTTATTTGCTCGGCTTTGCATGTTGACTGGCTTGTCTAAATAAGTGAAAATTGAGGAAATAAGCAGTGTTAGGACTAAGTGAGGATGACCATTTGTTTTGAAAAACACCAATGCCCAAATAGTACCGAAATGCTGCCGGATTTGTGAAAAATAAAAAAAAAAGAAAAAGAAAATATTTGAAAAAAAAGGAAGGCAGAAAATTGTTGTTCAAAAATACATTTTTTGATTTTGGCAAATTCGCCCGAACTACGCCGGTTTGATTCTCACCGGATGTGAGATACGTAGGCAACCCTCATCGGGTCCAACCTTCCTTTTTCAAAAATAGCCAAAAATGCCAAATTTTAATTTGTGTCATAAAAGTCGGGTGGTGTCATTCCTGTCTAAAACAAGCCGAATGTCCCCAAAAGGACGCCGGAAGGCCGTTTTGCAAGAATAGCCACCTTGAGTCATTTTTTTTAAATGGTTTGCGGGCACAGCCTTAAAAGCTTCCTCCCAGAAGTGCTGGAAGGCCGTATTTGCAAATCCAAATCCTTATTTTCTGAATACAGAATTTTTGCACAAATAGCCATTTTTCAAAATAAATCATTAAGTTCCCCTAAATAATGTGCAGGATGAATTCAAGTGACATCGAAACCTTCTCAGTCCTGAGCGAGATCCCTTTGAAACTCCATATGTGGTGGCATGACTTGGGAAAAGGAAGCAGGGATACTGTGGTTAAAAGCTTGGGCGGTCTTGTAGAGTTGTTGAAAATCAGACCAAAGAAGGATGTTATTGAGGCACTGATACCATTTTGGGACCCGACCCGTAATGTATTCCGGTTTTCAGATTTTGAACTCACACCCACATTGGAAGAAATTGCCGGATACGCAGGTCTCAACGGGAACCTCCGTGGTAGATACCCTTTGGCTCCACGGCCGGTAACTCTTCACAGGTTTTTAGATTTGTTGAGCATCAGTCGGGATATTCAAGACCCCCATCTGGCGGAAGGGTGTTGTACACTACATTTCCTATACCACCGGTATGGTAACCCCAAAGGTTTTGAGGAACCCAATACAGGATTAACACATGCTGGCAACAAAGATAAATGGGAAGCCCGACGGGGATTAGCCTTCATGGTGGCCTTTTTGGGAGTGGTAATTTGTCCTAGAAAGGATGGTCACATAGACCTTGGCCTAGTAGGGATGCTAGATGTTGCCATGAAGAAACCTACTAGCACGGTGGCTCCACTGATTGTAGCGGAAATATACCGAGCTCTGACCAAATGTCGAGAAGGGGAGAAATTCTTTCAGGGTTGCAATTTGCTTTTGCAGTTGTGGATACAGGAGCATCTTTGTCACCGCACAGGATATATGAACTACGGCTTAACCGGGTTGAGTTGTATTGCAGAGTTCGAGACCCGAGTTACAGGTATTGAGTTCCCGGAGGGTACTGAGGCCTGGTCGTCATGTTTAAGATTCCTCACTGCAGATAAAGTGGAATGGGCTTATGGATGGCTTCCTCCTACTGAAGCTGTATATACATCAGCAGAGGTCCCTTATATTCTTTTGATGGGTATTCGAAGCATTCAGCCTTATGCTCCCTACCGCGTTTTGCGACAATTTGGAAGATTCCAGACGGTGCACAACGATGAAGACCTGAGTGGGCAAGTCATTGAGTTGGGCCCAAAGGCTGCATTCCCTGAAGGCCGAATCCGAAAGATATGGAATGAGTGCAGGTACCTTGAGCCCAAAACTATAGTACAGGACCGGGCCAGAGGTGAGGTAGATCCCAAATACTTGGTTTGGTTCGGTAAAAGGTTTCAAATCCCCGAGAGACCCGCCAAAAGGCCACATGTGCAACAATTAACAAGCGAGGCTCAGGTACAGTGGGATTGGTTGGCTAAAGAAAAGGAGTACAGAGCTCGAATTGGAGCATTGGAAAAACAGGTTCAGGAGCTTCGGTTCGAAAACAGCTTGCAAGCCGCAGCTGATGAAGGTGATAAAAAGCAATTGGCCCAGGAGAATGAAGCTCTCAAGGCCCAGATTCAACAATTAAAATTAGATGCAAGGAATCGAGAAAGAAGTCTATCCGACGAGAGATTGATAAGAGGGTTAAAGAAACAAGTCCTGGACTGTCAAGAAGAATTGGAAAAATCCGAGGGAAGCATGGCAAAACTTCGGGCTCAATGGGCAAAGAAGACCGAGGAAAGGGCCCAGTTTGTACAGCAAATGAAGAAAAACTATGAGGGAACCATCGCTAACATGAAAAGGAAAATGAACATTCTTGAAGAAAGGGCAGCCCGTCGGGAGAAAGAGCTACAGGCTGAGAGGGAAAAATGTTATGAATTAATCGCCGATATGGAGAAGGAGGTAAAATTGTTACAGGATCTTCACTTCCAGGATTCTCAGGTACTAGAGGCTCGCACTCAACAGATAAGCCGGCTACTCCAAGAGAAGGGTCAAATCAGGGAAAGAATCATAAACATTGCCAACTACATTGTCATGAAGTGCCAGGCCGGTGAACGGATGGGTCATACCACATTCTTGGCCTCTGTGATGATATTTGTTCGCCAGGTTATGAACGATCTAGATCAGTTGCAAAAGGGTCTTGCACGCAGGCCCGCGGCGATGCCGAGTGATGCCCCACGGGCCCCAGGATTTGAAGCTTTGATGTACTCTTGAGTCTATAGTTTTCATGTCTGGTCTTGTATTTTCTATTTCCAAGAAAGCAAACCAAATAGTCTAGTAGCTTTGTAATTGCTTTTTGTATTAATGAAAATTTGAAAATCCCCAAAACAAATTGTTTCTTTATTTCTTGCATTTAAGTTCGCACTTGTTTGCAAGAACTACGCTTGGTCTGATTCATGCGGGGTCTCATGATACGTAGGCTAACTCT
>NW_017678592.1:0-1042 GCF_001879085.1 Nicotiana attenuata
CATCAACTAGGGAGTGGGACCCTATGTTGGAAAGTCATCAGGTTATGCTGGCATCAACTAGGGTTTGGGACCCTATGTTGGAAAGTCATCAGGTTACGCCGGCATCAACTAGGTAGAGGGACTCTATGTTGGAAAGTCATTAGGTTATGCTTGCATTAACTAAGGTGCGGTGGCCCTAGGTTTGAAAATTATTAGGTTTAACTAGCATCAACTAGGGAGTGGTAACCTATGCTGAAAGTCATCAGGTTATGCAGACATCAACTACGGAGTGAGAGCCTATGTTGGAAAGTCATCAGGATATGGTGGCATCAACTAGGGAGTGGGACCCTATGTTTAAAAGTCATCAGGTTATGCTGGCATCAACTAGTCTATGGGACCCTATGCTGGAAAGTCATCAGGTTATGCTGGCATCAACTAGGGAGTGAGACCCTATGCTAGAAAGTCATCAGGTTATGCTGGCATCAACTAGGGAGTGAGAGCCTACGTTGGAAAGTCATCGGGATATTCTGGCATCAACTAGGGAGTGGGACCCTATGTTGAAAAGTCCTCCGGTTATGCTGGCATCAACTAGTGTATGGGACCCTATACTGGAAATTCATCAGGTTATGCTGACATCAACTAGGGAGTGGTTTCTATGTTGGAAAGTCATCAGGTTATGTTTGCATTAACTAGGGAGTAGTGACCCTAGGTTGGAAAATAATTAGGATATGCTAGCATCAACTAGGGAGTGGGAACCTAAGTAGGAAAGTCATCAGGTTATGCAGGCATCAACTAGGGAGTGAGAGCCTATGTTGGAAAGTAATTGGGATATGCTGGAATCAACTAGGGAGTGCGACCCTATGTTGAAAATTCATCAGGTTATGTTGGCATCAACTAGGGAGTGGGACATTATGATAAAATATCATCAGGTTATGTTGGCATCAACTAGGGAGTGGGACCCTGTGTTGGAAAGTGTTCAGGTTATGCTGGTATCATCTAGGGTTTGGGACTCTATGTTTGAAATTCATCAAGATATGCTTGCATCAACTAGGGAGTGGGACCC
>NW_017678592.1:10072-20927 GCF_001879085.1 Nicotiana attenuata
GCTGGCATCAACTCGGAGTGAGAGCCTATGTTGAAAGTCATCAGATACTGCTGGCATCAACCTAGGAGTGCGGCCTATGTTGAAAAGTCATCAGGATATGCTGGCATCAACTGGGAGTGGGACCCTATGTTGAAAAGTCATCAGGTTATGCTGGCCTCAACTAGTGTATGGGACCCTATGCTGGAAAGTCATCAGGTTATTCTAGCGTCAACTAGGGAGTATGACTCTATGTTGGAATGTCATCAGGTTATGCTTGCATTAACAAGGGAGTGGTGACCCTAGGTTAGAATATTGTTAGGTTATGCAAGCATCAACTAGGGAGTGGGATGCTATGCTGGAATGTCATCAGGTTATGCAGGCATCAACTAGGGAGTGAGAGCCTATGTTGGAAAGTCATCAGGATATGGTGGCATCAATTAGGGAGTGCGTCCCTATATTGAAAAGTCATCAGGTTATGCTAGCATAACTAGGGACTGGGACCCTATGTTGAAAAGTCATCAGGTTATGCTGGCATCAACTAGGGAGTGGGCCCCTATGTTGGAAAGTGATCAGGTTATGCTGGCATGAACTAGGGTTTGGGACCCAATGCTAGAAATTCATCAAGTTATGCAGGCATCAATTAGGGAGTGGGAACGTATGCTGGAAAGTCATCAGGTTATGCTGGCATCAACTAGGGAGTGAGACATTATGTTGAAAAGTCATCAGTTTGTGTTGGCATCAACTAGGGAGTGGTGACCCTATATTGGAAAATCATCAAGTTATGCTGGCATCAACTAGGGAGTGGGACCCTATGTTGGAAAGTCATCAGGTTATGCTCGCATCAACTATGGTTTGGGACCCTATGCTTGATATTCATCAGGTTATGCTGGAATCAACTAGGGAGTGGGACCTTATGTTTAAAAGTCATCAGGTTATGCTGGCACCAACTATGGAGTGGGACCCTATGCTGGAAAGTCATCAGGTTATGCTGGTATCAACTAGGGTGTGGGACCCTATGTTGGAAAGTCATCAAGTTATGATGGCATCAACTAGGGAGAGGGGCTCTGTGTTGGAAAGTCATCAGGTTATGCTTGCATAAACTAGGGAGTGGGACCCTATNACTAGGCAGTGGCAACCCTAGGTAGGAAAGTCATCAGGTTATGCTAGCATCAACTAGGGAGTGGGAACCTATGCTGGAAAGTCATCAGGTTATGTTGACATCAACTAGAGAGTGGGACCCTATTTTGGAAAGTCATTAGGTTATGCTGGTGTAAGGCCCCGGAAAATTTCGTTGAGTAATTTAGGATTTCGTGCTGTCACGTAAGCTTATTATAATATTTTTATGTGCTATTAGCATGGTGTACATCCATTGGATTTGGTAAATATGTGTATAAGTCTTATGGTAGGTAATTTGGGGTCCAAGGAAAGGCCTAAGTCTAAGAAAAATTGGAAAAAGTCCATAATAGGCTAAAATTCCCAATGATCTTGCACTAGTCCCTACTTTGAACGAGCATATCTAAATATTTATAAGGTTTTAGGTGATGGACAACCTATCAATGAATGGTCTTCGAGTCTAGTTTCCAACGCTTCAAACCGTTCGTCTTTTGGACATTCCTACACAAAGTTATGATCAAATTACCAAAGGCTGGAAAAAAATGTGATCCTGTATCAGATCTGTGATCTCAATGTCCATTATGCGGTCCGCATTTTTGATCTACGGTCGCAAATCAGGTCGCAAATTCTAACAGTGTAGCCCTGTTTTGGACGCCGATTTTGCGGTGCATTATGCGGCCAGCATTCGCGTTCTGCGGTCCATTGTGCTATAGCAGACTTGACATCGGAGGGTTAATTTTCTAATTTTTATAACCCGACCCCATTTTAATATATAGGCTTTAGAGTTCATTTTGGAGTCATTTTCTACTGATTTTAGAGAGAGGTGACAGCATTTTAGAGAGAGAAGGAGGAACCCAACATTTAAATCATCCAAACTTGCATCAATCTTCAAGAATCAAAGATCCCAATCACAAGTTCTTCATCTAAGAGGTAAGATTCTATACCCTAGGTTTCAATTTCGAGTTTGGAGTATAAGATGGGTTATTAAGGTATGATTCTTGGGTGTATTAATATTGTATATACATGCATGTACAACTTAGGTTTATGGGAAGATTGCTTAACATAAATAAGTAAGGATTTGGTTAGGGAATGAAGAAAATTTTGGAAAGGGGATTTGAAATCAAGATGCTCAACTAGTATTTGATAAAATGCTCAAATGAGCTAGAATTATGAATATCTTCCAAATTTGTGTTCAATTATGCTATGTCCCAAAATATATTGAAGTTGCTAGAATTTCCGGAATATCGTAGTAATTAAAGGAAAGCTCAAGAAAGGTATGTATGGCTAACTTTATCTCTTGTAGAAACCCCTTGTTGTGACGAGCATACGGTATGTGTACCTTGTATGAAAATATGTGAATTGATTGCCTTAATTGGTTTCCGTACCACCAAGTTATATGTGATTGTGAGAAGTGATTTGATGTGCCTATCTTGTTATGTGCAATGTTTGTAAAAGCTTGAGGATGTCCATGGAAGTATGTGTTTACTTATGTGAGCTATTTGTGAATTCTTGTGATTAATGTGCCTTGAACGTTGTTGGTTAAGTCTTACGATATGATGGTGCAAGTAAATGGAAACAAATCAAATGTGGGTGTGTGATTGTGAAAGTGTTATGTGGAAAGAACTTAGAAACAAATGATGGAAGGAAATCGTAAATGATGCACTTGGAACAACTGTGGTAATAACATATTTGGCTTGTTGTGGGTAATTATTGTGGTGACTTAATTGCATACGAATTGTTGAATATGATGAAATGGTATTGATGGCTACGGAAATTCTTGTGAATTGTTGTGGTTGTTGTTTGAGAATTGTTGTTGTTGTTCTTGTGAATTGTTGTTGTTGTGTGTTGTTTGTGAATTGTGATTGTTCGGTGGGATCGCGTTGCGCGCCGCAACACGAAGTAATAAGGTGTGGGTTGTGGTGATAAGGGTGGCCGAGGTAATAAGGGTGGAAAGTGATCGAAATCACTATTGAAATGAAAATATGAACAAATTGTGAAATTATTGATGTGGAAATGTGGAAGGGGTAGCAGGAGAGATTGTACACTTGTTTGGCTTGATTGTGCCCTCTTTGTGGATCTGATTGTTGTTTTTATTACTGTTACATACCCGTTTATAAATTGTGAAATCATTGATGTGATAATGTTGAAGGGGAAAAGGAGAGATTGTGAAACTTATTTGGCTTTGATTGTTTCTTTCACGCGCATTTGATCGTTGATTCTATTGATATATGTTGCTTGTGTGTTATTTGATTCTACCTGGGGTGAAGTTTGTTCATAAATACCAGTACAATTCAAATGTACTGACGTCCCTTTTGCCGAGGGCGCTACATTCGTATTATGATTGTAGGTGCAGGTACTTCAGTCCACCGACAGTAGCACCTTATCCATTTCCCGTCAGCTGTATTGGTGAGCCCCTTTCCTCTTGGGGCCCTGTGTGGCTCATGCCGCTCTTCTTCCCGGAGTCTCATTTTGGTATTTGTGTAAGGTATAGCCGGAGCCTTGTTGCCGGCATTTCCATATTATTCTTTAGTTGTAGTTAGAGGCTCCGTAGACAGGTTGTGGGTAGTGTCGGGCATGGGAATTTAGAAATGTTGATGTTTGGCAATGATGTATAAAACTTGTAATACCTTTAAAGTGGCGAATGAAGTTTCTAATGAAAATGAAATGGAAATTGTTATTGATATGTTTATAGAATTTGATTAATGGAGTCCATCTCCTATTTATTCATGAGTTAGTTTGGGTAGAATGAGACCTAACAGGCTTGCTCGGTCGGGTTTACTCGGTTGAGCGCCGGTCGCGCTCTCGGATTTTGGGGCGTGACAAACTTGGTATTAGAGCCTAAGGTTTTAAAGTGTCCTAGGATGTCTCGGAGCCGTGTCTAGTAGAGTCCTTCTTATCGGTGTGTTGTCGACCACATCTATAAGTTGGAGTCTATTCGGACATTTAGGAATTTCACCCTTCTTTGATACTCCAATCGTGCGATAGAACTCAAGTTAGGGAGCGGATTTCCTCTCTAAGTCTTGTTCTCAAGATTGGTAACCTTGATTCCATTATCCGCGAATTTGAAGCATGTAAGGAGGGATTGATTCCACCATTGAGTCCGAGTGGATTGCCCAAGGACTTGTTAGGAGAATGTATTGAGTTGTGGATGGATTGGTAAAACATATCGCTAAGAGGGGAGAGTCCTTGTCCCTATTGATGTCTCTGCACCATCAGATCATGTGGTATATCATCATGTTACCTACGTACGTTAGAGAGGTGGAGTCGAGGGGTATCGATTAAGCTATTGCCCTATCAACCTAACATCGTTAAGTGAGTCAAATGAAAATTTCTACTCATTGTGTATGTACACCCATAGTGAAGAGTTCTCATAAACATGGTCCTAACAAGGTGTTGAATGACAAAACATTGCGTGTATCGACTCTTTGAACGTGACGCACGATTCGTGAATCTACTCTATTGTGAACTCTCTCATTTACATTCTTGTGGAATTAAGTTCTATAATTATGCCCTTGAATTGAGTTATAACTCTAGGATTGATACTTCCCACTTGCTTTTCCTAAATTCTCACCAAGGGATTATATCCGATGAATTTCTTACAGAATCCTTTTATTTAATTGGACAAAATCTACTCGTTTGTGCCCCTACATGCACCGTCGTAAAAATTTACCTTTGTGGTGCCAAGTTCCATGCAAAGCATCCCAGCGTTGTGATCCTTCTCGAGTCACTGTTTTACTCAGTTGTGTATATGGATTATATGGTTTGAACAGTCAATCTACTCCCTTGCGAATATCATCATGAAAGCTTCTCACTGCCTAGTAGCATAAGAGCCTACCTTAACACCTATCACGTGAGTGCATGTCAATCAAAATGGTCACCGTGTGCATAAAGTCTCTCTGAAAATTTGGGGATCCTCACATCCCCGTCATAGGAAGATATTGTGTCTCCATAACTTTCGTGTCCACTTGGGACATTCCGCAGTAGGAAGCTCACCTTGTCCTAGTATTGTGGTTGCTCGTGGCATGGTTGTATATTGCAGTTAGGAGCTAATATAGCATAAAAATTTCCAGCTCATAACAAATGTTTACTTTCTCTTTACACCTCCATAACATGTGTTCATTGTGTTCTTTAGTTAGTAAATCCATTGTGCTAGTTTTCCCGCACTTGTTCGATAAACCATGAGAGAACATATCCTTCTATGAGTAATTGTAACACTTTCTGTCTCGTAAGGGCCCATACTAGGCTCTCCGTCAAGACCAAGCACACCTTCGGGATTTATTATAGCACAACGCTTGTTTCTCATGTTCTTCTGTGTTTCCTTAGCATCTAGGTAGTTCTGAAGTCAAAATCCATGAAGAACTCATTATGAACATCTGCAAACCCTCCATGATTATTCTATACTATCTCATTGGGTTCTCATATCACTTCAACTTCAAGATTCATCAAGGGTTGATAGCATGCCGCAATTGTTGAAATTGAATGATCTTTTCCGATAATGGATTATCTACACTTGTGCTAGTCCAACGATCTGCTTATCAGTCTAGGTCTCGCCTTTTGGAGTTAGGTTGTCCAAGGAGAAATACACCTAGTAACACATTCGTATGTCAAAACCTTTCTCTCAGTCAAGTCTTATAGCATCTCCCCATATGGCTTGTAATAGTTGGTTGTATAGAAGTGTGTTGTAATGCTTCATTATAAAGTTGAGTTGCTAAAAACAATTGGATTTTCGAATTCTATAGACATAACGTGACTTCATAACAAAGATCTTCTTTCAAAAAGGGTAGCTTCTCGTAATCGCTTCATATTACCACCCTTCCTAGTAGATACAATTAAAAGGTTACTTCCATAAGGCTTTCTCACTTTCTGTAATTGTTCTTGCATCATATGTTGTTTACCTGTAATCTTCAATGCTATATCATCTCAATTTCTCGACGAGTTATCCAACTATATGATATGATTTAATGAACCTCAATTGATGTACTCTACAAGCGCCCCGAGAGTGGGCAAATTTCACCTTTCCTACAGACTTCTAATGTCTTCAATTTGGTTTAAGCTCATTGGTTCCGAATGGTGCTCATTAGTTTTGCTACCCTACTATCCATTTCATCTGATGACTCTCATTGTAGAATTCATTTATGTTTCATGGCATCAAAGAGGAAGTCTTGTAGTATTAAGGATGGGGACATATTCCTTTTGTTAGAATAAATAAATATTGCTGGTATTCTTTATAGATGTTCTTCGAACAGCCATTTACCTCCTCTGCTTGTCCATGTGACTGGATAACCCAGGTTACTTCTCCTCGATAAATGCATTAAAACGCCTCATTCTTTCGAACTTATCCATGTGGGCACTTTGAGGTCTTGTTTTATACCAACTCGTAATGGTTTTAAGTACTTCCTCGCCATTGTTATCGATTTTCTAGGACTATGAGCGCTTGTCCCATGGGTTTCAAAAGTAATGATTTTCCTTTAAGCTCAGGCTAATATTTCCCTGATTTCAAACCAAAGTGCATCCCCTTTTCCAAAGTCTTAAATGGGTCGGATGGGATGGGTTACGTGGATTTCTTATCACTCGACTTCTAGAATAATTGACTATATCATTTTCATGTGAGGGTAGTTTTACTACCCTTGGTATCACACCCCCTTGGGTGGATAGGAGTGGCATTTGTCTCTCTTTCTGGAGCATCATGAACGCCTCTAACCAATACATGATTTCATCCCAACATTTAGATATCCGAGCTATGTGGTTTTACCCGTGAAAGGGGTGAGATTGGATGCCTTCAGATTTTTGCACATATCA
This sequence comes from Nicotiana attenuata, assembly GCF_001879085.1. Taxonomy (NCBI): domain Eukaryota; kingdom Viridiplantae; phylum Streptophyta; class Magnoliopsida; order Solanales; family Solanaceae; genus Nicotiana; species Nicotiana attenuata. The sequence goes on from NW_017678592.1 coordinate 16,964, forward strand.
TGAGCATATTGATTTGGAAGACAAGTTGTCATACCTTTAGTTTTCTCATATAGGGTCAACTGTCAAGGAGGGTTAAGCTATTTGAGTTATGATAATCTCATAAGTGTTTTAACTTCAATTTCATCCTCATGGGCTTACGACATAAATTCCTTGTGTCAGCTAACGTCGGGAGTGTAATTCCATTTCACGTGTTTTGAATCCCATATCGCATTCAAGGTGCCAGAGTATTCTTATTCTTGATAAACGGATTTTCCCTACACTCTAGAAAATGAGTGGTTCACGTACTTGAGTATTCCTCCTTAATGATTCCTATTGCCAATGTACTACTTACCCCTATGCCTCATTTGTGTAATAATTGACATAGTCACAATGATTAACCATGTCAGTATTGTTAGTAGTAACCTTCTGTGTCTCTTAGCATATAACCTCATGAAGTACTCAACTCAGCGCATTAATGGATTCTTGAATAACTCCAGCCTGATCTTGAACTCCGCTGTTCCTCATTGTATTAGATCCATTGGGTATTGTAAGTTCAGATGAGTCGAAGATGAAGCTTCACAGTATGATCACATATATATATTTGATAGGTAATTCTATGGTCAGTTTATGATAGCACATCTTAGAGTAATTGTTGAAGGTCATCAAGGGTTTAGTGCGAGTGTTCACCTAGAGATTTAGAGTTTGGAGGGTGAGCAGGCTATTCTCCATATTTTCCCCTGAAGATGTTATGGGAGTTGATAATAAAGGTAACATAAGTGTATTACACAGTAGGTTGCACTAGGAGTATGATGTTCCCCGTAACTGTTCCTCATGTACTTCGTGTTTCCATATGTTTATGTCTAAGAAGGTAGTGATAAAAGAGGGGTATGAATTGATTTGATTGAACTATATGATCATGGTAATATCCTATATGATGCACTGCTGGCAAGAATCATCGTCGCTTGACTTCATATGGATTGTTGATTGAAATGAAATTATATTCTTGTTGATGAACACCTTTGTGATTACATTAATGGCTGGTAAGGAATATTATGAACACATGATTGTTTGGTTACTATGAAATGACATTCTTGATGGTATGATGCCATGTGATGGAATTGTGGGTTATTGTTGTTACCATGAATTGCAATATCCGGTGGGATGTAAATTGTACAGTGGAAATTATTAAAGGTAAAGTCAATGGATAGTTAACTCATGCGAGGTGTCTATCTGTCATCCTTGTTATGTATGTTGAGAGTTGATATTATTTCCGAGAATGTGTCATGATAGAGCTTGTAAGTCGACAAGGTCATCTAGAAGGCTGAAAGTGTCGTGGAAAGAAAATATTTTTTTTGGCTTGATTGAATATCAATTAGTTTTGACTCGAAAGGTACTATATAGGTGTTTTGATCTAAAATTGTGCAGTCCATGTTCTGGTAACCTTAGGGTAATGTAGTGCTTGTAATACTTAGATTAGTATTGTTGATATATACATTGTGGTGCTCTGTCAAGTTGTGGATGTGTTGTTATGACGATTTTGGTGGTTCTCTGGCAGGTGGATAGGCCTAGTTACAAAGGAGACTCTGCCGAAATTTCTGAAAAATTTAAGAGTTAGTCAAAATTTAAGGTCATGAGCTAGGAAAGAAAAGAGAGTTATTGTATTAAGCGTTCAAGTCGGACTCTACTCCTCATTCGAGGACGAATGATCCTAAGGGGGGGTAGAATGTAAGGCCCCGGAAAATTTTGCTAAGTAATTTAGGATTTCGTGCTGTCACGTAGGCTTATTATAATATTTTTATGTGTTATTAGCATGGTGTACATCCATTGGATTTGGTAAATATGTGTATAAGTCTTATGGTAGGTAATTTGGGGTCCAAGGAAAGGCCTAGGTCTAAGAAAAATTGGAAAAAGTCCATAATAGGCTAAAATTCCCAATGATCTTGCACTAGTCCCTACTTTGAACGAGCATATCTAAATATCTATACGGTTTTAGGTGATGGATAAGCTATCAAATGAAAGGTCTTCGAGTCTAGTTTCCAACGCTTCAAACCGTTCGTCATTTGGACATTCCTACACAAAGTTATGATCAAATTACCAAAGGCTGGAAAAAAATGTGATCCTGTGTCAGATCTGCGATCTCAATGTCCATTATGCGGTCCGCATTTTTGATCTGCGGTCGCAAATCAGGTCACAAATTCGACCAGTGTAGCCCAGTTTTTGACGCCGATTTTGCGATGCATTATGCGGCCAGCATTCGCGTTCTGCGGTCCATTCTGCTATAGCAGACTTGACATCGGAGGGTTAATTTTCTAATTTTTATAACCCGACCCCATTTCAATACATAGGCTTTGGGGTTCATTTTGGGGTCATTTCTCACTGATTTTAGAGAGAGGTGAGAGCATATAGAGAGAGAAAGGAGAGGGCTAGCTTCATAATCATCCAAACCTTGCATCAACCTTCAATAATCAAAGAGCCCAATCATAAGTTCTTCATCTAAGAGGTAAGATTCTGTACATAAGGCTTCAATTTCGAGTTTGGGGTATAAGATAGGGTATTGATGTATGATTCTAGGGTGTAATACAATTATATATACATGCATGTACAAATTAGGTTTGTGGGAAGATTGTTTAACATAAATAGGTAAAGATTGGGTTGGGAAATGAAAGAAACCTTGCAAAATATATTTGAAATTAAGTTGCTCAACTAGTATTTGATAAAATGCTCAAATGAGCTAGAATTATGAATATCTTCCTAATTTATGTTCAATTTTTCTATGCATAAAAATAGATTGAGGTTGATAGAATTTCCGGAATTTGTAAAAGTGTAAGGAAAGCTATATTGAGGTGTGTATGGCTAAAACCCCCTTTTATTAGAAATCGAGCTCTGTTGGTGTTTACAAATGTGTGGTAAGGTTGGATTGGTTAATATATTGATTGTTGCTGTGTATTAATTGATTTGCAATTATTTACGTGTATACATGAAGGATGTGCCTCAATGTGTGTAATGTATCATTCTTGATAATCAGAGAAACAAGGAAAATATAATTGTGTGTTGAAATGCTTGGGCTATAGACCAATATCGAAATGGAGAATTAGTCATGCTAGCTATGTATTCACCTTCTTGTGATTGCACATTGAATTGTTTGGTATATGCCTATGATTACAAACTTGAAATATGAACATTCAAAATGGAAAACAATGTGATAGTGGTGGCCCTGGGTGCCAAGGAAATTGATATGATATATGTGAAATGAAGATTCGGATGTGATGACTAATTAGAAAAGGTAATGCCTAGGTAAGGCGACTTAGCTGATCGGGTCGTGATCGGACACCTTGCCGCACACATGGTGGTAATGTGCTGATAGTGGAAATGAAATAGTGATTGAGAGTTATGCCTCCAATGAGGTGACCTAGCCGGTCGGGTCGTGACCGGACTCCGCTCAAGATAGTGGTGGTTTTGAGGACAGTGATGAACATATGAAAGGAATGCCCAAACTAAGTTTTAAAAGTTATGTGAAAGGCCATGTGATTTTCATATTTGATTTACTCATGTATTTACTTGTACTTGCTTGATAGTTCTTTCTAGTAAAATGGTGTATAGTTATACATACCAGTACAATTCAAATATACTGACGTCCCTTTTGCCGTGGGCGCTACATTCGTGTTATAATTGTAGGTGGTTCTATGCACTCCAGTCCACCGACAGCAGCACCTTTTCCACTTTCCGTCAGCTGTATTGGTGAGCCCCTTTCCTCTCGGGGCCCAGCGTGGCTCATGCCGCTTTTCTTCCCGGAGTCTTATAGCCGGAGCCTTGTTGCCGACATTTCAGTATTATTCTTCAGTTGTATTTAGAGGCTCCACAGACATGTTGTGGGTAGTGTCGGGTATTGGAATTAAGGTTGAAATATTGATGTTTGGCAACGATTTACAAAACTTGTAATATTTTGATATTTATGATTTAAGCTGTTAATGGGAATGAAATGAAT
>NW_017678593.1:0-20923 GCF_001879085.1 Nicotiana attenuata
TTTATTCATTTTTTAAAGAAAGATTTAACGTCGTCTAAAACATGTCTTTGGATCGCGTTGCATGAAATGCACCCGCAATCCGAGACACATTTTATTCAACATTTTAGAATTTGGATTTGGGTCACATGAAATGCACACCCGAGTTTAGGAAGGTAATATTATTAAAATACGCGCCTAAAACAACTACGCGTTTTTAACTTTGTGAGGGCCATAAAAATTCGCTAAATGGGACACCTCGAATTCTAAGGGCAAAACGAGATTAAATGAGGGCCATGAAGTTGTCATTTTTGTTTGGCATGGCGCGATGGCTTATTACAGAAACTTCATTTATCTTTGAAATGACACACAATTCATTCAATTAAGGACTAAATTCCAGCCTTTAAGATTTAGAAGAGCAAAGAGAAATCAACTCCAATGATAGTCCAAACTAGCTTCACGTCAACTCTAGTAGACTAGGAGATCCAAAAATGATAAATTAACTTTGAGGCTAATATGATAAGTTCATCTCCTGAGTGTTATGCCAAACAGAGGAACCTTTAGCATTATGTGATTTTGTGTCAAAATTCAAAGAACTAATGCAAATTAGTGGATCGAAAGAGGAAGAGGCGTCTGACAAAATCACCCACTTTACAGTAACCAGAGAACATTGTGAGCCAAAAGACAACACCCCCCTCAACGGCATCCCAGAAAGAAATACGTATAACTTAGCAGAGTACTGAAATAATATAACCACTTAAATCAATTCAAGGTAACTAAATGAAATCAATCATCAAAAGTGCTATACCAAATGACTACACTTATGATAGCACATAAGAGATGAAGAACTACCATCCGAACACTTAGCATCAACAGAAACATATAAACCGAAGAACGACCCAAGTATTGTTAAGTGTTACCAGCTCCAAACCAAAGCGGAAGTTTCTCACAACAAACACGAAAATAAGAATAAAACCATATGATTTTCTAAAGACGATTTCAATGTTAAACTTGATAACAAACATCATGAATAATACTTGTGAACGGAACAATCAGAGGCAAGAAAACTGACCAACAGTAAACGAAACCAGCACCGGAGTTACGAACGTTAACCTCGACAAATCGCAGACCTTGCCGGAAAACTTCCACCTCGATCAATCGCCACCAAACCGACGAAGCAACAGTAAAACTTAACAAAACTCCACGACCGGACTTGAGTCAATTTCTATTAAAATCAGAAAGGAACGAAACTCTGAAATTCACATAGACTCCATAACAAATCTGAAAATCGACATGACTGAAGCGATTGTATCTCCGTGTGCTTTCGCGTGTATGTGTGTGTGCATTCAGAAACGGAGAAGAAGCAAAATCAGATGAGGGCTTCTGAGTTGTATCTATTTGCAGAAGAAGATCGAAACAGTGGGGTGGTCGTTACTTGTCCAAGAGAAGCTGAGCGGTGGGTTAATTCAAGAAGACGATGACTGGGGGGTAGGGTTCTGTATTTTGGTCTCTGCGGCTGCTACTTTTGTGCAGAAAAAATGTCCCCCCTTCAAGTTAGGTCTCTAGGTTTATTTAAGAAGAAGGGTTTGGGTGTCGGGTCGTGTCGGGTCGACCCGGTTTGGGTTGGGTTGGGGGAAAAATTTGGGCTTCTAAAATGTGTGGCCCAATTTAATTTAAAACCAGCTTTTTTTCTCAATTTCTATTTCTTTTGTTTTCTTTTCTTTCTTTAATTAACTAAAAACCTAAATTAAATTCCTAAATTAATTTAAATTATAAAATTAAGCTAATTACCTAACCATAATATTTATAAAAATTAGATCCTAAATTTAAAGAGAAAACTTAGTAATCCAAAATTAAAATATAGGAATGTAAAAATGAGCCATTTTTGTAATTTTCATATTTAATAAAGCAACTAATTAATTATCTAATCCTAAAATGTGAACACAAACTCTAAATGCAATGCATGGTATTTTTGGTATTTTTTGATTTTCAATGGAAATTAAATATGCACAAAATATGCACAAAAATGCAAATAATTAACAAAAATCCTACGAAAATTCCTATAAAATTGCAAAAATTGGAAAAAACTATTTTCTGACATTTTATGGGAGTAATTCATATAGGGCAAAAATCACGTGCTCACAGCTGCCCCTCTTTGCTCGGAAACATGAAGAGTTTTCGTGCAAAGATAAAGTGAGCGGATACGAGCGATTTTTGCCCGTTTGAATACTCCGTGGGAAGCATTTTTGAAAGATTTGACCGAACCTTGCTTCCGAGGTTGCCTACATATCCTTGGCTGTAAAGGAACCAGGTCAGTGTAGTTCAGAAGTGAGCGAGATGATGGAGTATGCCGAGGTGAAGAGCCGGTCAAGGTACCGTTCCGCCGAGGTTCCGGTCCGCGGTCCTGTTATTACATCAAAATCAAAAGAAATGAAAAAGACTAGCTAAGCCTGTCAACTACGAGTAACAAGATTCCTATCTATAAGTCTTCTGAAGCTTGATATTGAGTCTCGAGTGGTTCTTCATGCAGACTTTAGATTTGAACCTTGACGCTTGCTAGTTGCAGGTGCTAGTTCATCCTTCTTACAGCTTTTCGGGTCAAAACCAGGCATGCAGTGCTTGTGACCTCGGCCATGTCTTTAACAGCCCACATCTTTCATCAACTTCTGCATTTGGATTAACTTCTTGCCTTTCTCTTTTTTTTTCTTTCTCTTTATTATGGCTAACTTCTGTTGATCATCTCGGACTGTTGACTCACATTCTTGCCGCGAGCTTCTTTTGTTGCTGACTTACATTGCATTCTAAATTGAATTCCCTTATCTCCAGGTAGGCACCTGATTGCCAATATTCAAACTGTCATTTCTTTGAACCTTGCTGCTTTCTCTTGAAATTTGTGCTATCTTCTTTTGAAACTTGAATTGCTTTCCGTTTGTTCTCCAAGTGGGCGCCTGATTGCTGAACTTGAACCGTCTTCCTTTGAATATTGCTGCTTTACCTTGAAACTTGAACTGTCTTCCCTTGTTCTCCAGGTGGGCGCCTGATTGCTGAAACTTTCTGTGTTCCCTTGCTTTCCTTGTGGGTACCTACAATCAAAACAAACAAAATTTTCTGCCCCAGTTTGCACTAGGAAGATTTGTGAGTTGTTAGCAAAATTGCAAACTACTTATACTACTGAATGCAATGATGAGAGTAAACTAAAGACTAGACTAGGATATGCATCTCCTACGAGTAAAACCAAAAACTTTGACTAGCAAATGCGTCCGCTAAAATAAAACCTAAATGAACCAAACTAGGAAGTGCGTCTCCTAAGGGTGAATTTAAATGACCAAGGCTAGGAAGTGCGTCTCCTAGGGGTGAAAACTTCAGTGACTAAAACTAGTAAGTGCGTCTCCTATGAATGAACTCTTAATTTAGGAAGTGCGTCTCCTATGGGTGAAACTTCAATGACTCAAACTAGGAAGTGTGTCTCCTATGAATGAACTCTCAATTTAGGAAGTGCGTCTCCTATGGGTGAAACTTCAATGACTCAAACTAGGAAGTGCGTCTCTTAGGGGTAAACTCTTAATTTAGGAAGTGCGTCTCCTAAACAGTATAACCTGAAAAACTTAGACTANCAAAATCACAGTCAAAAGTTAAAAATGCAAATTAAACTATATTTTTTGATTTTTCTATATTTTTGTAAAACAACTAATTTACTTATTAATTCTAAAAATGCGAAAATAGATCCTAAATGCAAATGCAATATATTTTTTGTGTTTTTTCATTAATTAAGATGCACAACTAAAAATGCATAAAATGCCACAAAAATCCACAAAATTATAAATACTAAAAGAAATTATTTTATTTTGAGTTTATGGGAGTAATTCATATAGGGCAAAATCACGTGCTCACAGCTGCCCCTCTTCGCTCGGAAACACGAAGAGTTTTCGTGCAAAGTTAAGTGAGCAAATATGAGCGATTTTGCCCGTTTGAATACTCCGTGTGAAGCATTTTGAAAAGTTTGACCGCACCCTGCTTCTGAGGCTGCCTACATATCCTTGGCTAAAAAGGAATCAGGTTAGTGTAGTTCGGGAAGGACTGGTAGGTGGGACTACCATGAAGATGTGGTTTCGCTGTGCTGTTGCTGCTTCTACTGCTTACCGAACCCCCTTATTACACCCTGTCAAAAAAAGAAGAAGCTAGACTAAGCTATGATCTATGAATTACAAAAGATCCTATCTATATCTTCAAACTTGCTCTTGTGGTCTTTGTTACATTGTTGAGTTGTATTCTTCCGGTGGAATTCTTTTGTTGCTGCCTTGAATTGCATTCTGAAGTGTTCTCCCTTTCCCCAAGTGATGCTTTGACCGCTAAAACTTGAAATGTAGTCCTCTGTTCTCAAGGCGGGCTCCTGACTGCTGAAACTTGAAATGTAGTCCTCTGTTCTCCAGGCGGGCTCCTGATTGCTGAAACTTGAAACGTATGCCTCTATTCTCCAGGCGGGCTCCTGACTGCTGAAACTTGAAATGTGTGCCTCTGTTCTCCAGGCGGGCTCCTGACTTCAACAAAATAGACAAAAACAAAGAAAATTTTCTGCCCCAGTTTGGTGGCTCTGTTCTTCAGGCGGGCTCCTGACTGCTAAAACTCGACCCGTTTCCCTTTGAAACTGCTTTCCCTTGATATTTGAACTGTCTTCCCTTGCTCTCCAGGTGGGCGCCTGATTGCTAACCTTGCATTGTTTTCCTTCCCTCTGAAACTTGAATTGTTTTCCCATTGTTTTCCAAGTTGGTGCTTGATTGCTGAACCTGAACCGTCTTCCTTTGAACATTGCTTTCCCTTGAAACTTGAACTGTCTTCCCTTATTCTCCAGGTGGGCGCCTGATTGCCGAAACTTTCCGTGTTCCCTTGTTTTCTATATGGGTGCCTGCAATCAAAACAAACAAAACAAACGAAATTTTCTGCCCCAGTTTGCACTAGGAAGATTTGTGAGTTGTTAGCAATATTGTAAACCACTTACACCACTGATGCAATGATGAGAGTAAACTAAAGACTAGATTAGGATGTGCGTCTCCTACGAGTAAAACCAAGAAACTTTGACTAGCAAATGCATCTGCTAAAATAAAACCTGACTGAACCAAATTAGGAAGTACGTCTCCTAGGGGTGAATTTAAATGACCAAGGCTAGGAAGTGCGTCTCCTGAGAAAGTGCGTCTCCTATGAATGAACTTTCAATTTAGGACGTGCGTCTCCTAATAGAATAACTTGAAAGACCTTGATTAGGAAGTGCGTCTCCTACAGGTAAAACTTTAATGAACCAGACTAGGAAGTGCGTCTCCTATGAATGAATTCTAAATTTAGGAAGTGCTTCTCCTATGGGTGAAACTTCAATGACTCAAACTAGGAAGTGTGTCTCCTATGAACTATCAATTTAGGAAGTGTGTCTCCTAAAATAAAATATAACCTGAAAAAGCCAGACTAGGAAGTGTGTCTCCTAGGGATGGAACTTCCATGACTCAAACTAGGAAGTGCGTCTCCTATGAATGAACACTCAATTTAGGAAGTGCGTCTCCTATGGGTGAAACTTCAGTGACTCAAACTAGGAAGTGTGTCTCCTAGGGGTGAAATTTCAATGACTCAAGCTAGGAAGTGCGTCTCCTAGGAATAAACTTAAATGACCCAAAACTAGGAAGTGCGTTTCCTAGGGGTGAGACTCAATTTAGGAAGTGCGTCTCCTAAAACAAAAGTATAACCTACCCAAACTAGGAAGTGCGTCTCCTAGGGGTGAAACTTCAATGATTCAAACTAGGAAGTGCGTCTCCTATGAATGAACTCTTAATTCCTGAAAGACCGAGACTAGGAAGTGCGTCTCCTAGGGGTAAACTCTTAATTTAGGAAGTGCGTCTCCTAAAGAGTAACTTGAAAGGCCTTGATTAGGAAGTGCGTCTCCTACAGGTAAAACTTCAATGAACCAGACTAGGAAGTGCATCTCCTAGGACCGAACTTAAATGACTCAAACTAGGAAGTGCGTCTCCTAGGGGTAAATTTAAATGACCAAGATTAGGAAGTATGTCTCCTAGGAATGAACTCTTAATTCCTGAAAGACCCAGACTAGGAAGTGAGTCTCCTAGGGGTAAAAGTCATAATTTGGGAAGTGCATCTCCTAAACAGTATAACCTGAAAAACATAGACTAGGAAGTGCGTCTCCTAGGAATAAACTTAAATGACCCAAAACTAGGAAGTGCGTCTCCTAGGGGTGAGACTCAATTTAGGAAGTGCATCTCCTAAAGGTATATCTTGAAAGACCTAGACTAGGAAGTGCGGCTCCTAGGGGTAAACTCTTAATTTAGGAAGTGCGGCTCCTAAACAGTATAACCTGAAAAACCTAGACTAGGAAGTGCGTCTCCTAGGGGTGAAACTTCAATGATTCAAACTAGGAAGTGCATCTCCTAGGGGTGAAATTTCAATTTAGGAAGTGCGTCTCCTACAAATAAATCTAACTTGAAAACCCCGACTAGGAAGTGTTTCTCCTAGGGGTGATGTGTGATCTTTTCAATAGCCTTTGCGTAAGCAGAATTGGGGCATTACACCTGAAAATTTCAAGCTTCCCAGCTTTGGTATGAACATAGCTTCCGTCCCTGTTTCAGACAAAGAAAACTTGTGAGTTTAAACATGGTGGTTGGTTTGTGGCCTTGACTTTGCGGCGATTGCTCCTTCACTTGCCATGATAACTTTGATTTCACCTTGAAAGACATTGCTTGCTTATTGACTAACCAATTTCTTTGCCACCCTTATCACAGAAAATACCTCTTTTCCGTTCAGACCCAATACCCTCTATCTGTTGCATTGCTCATGAACTGACATTTACCAACCCTTTGTGTTTCACATGAATCGCAAAGCACGTCAGTTGCCACCCACTCAGTGCGTATATTGTTCTTTCTCGACTTAAACCACTGGCCTTGGCCTTGAGGTCTATTGTTCCTTCACTTGCCATGATAACTTTGATTTCCGCTTGGAAGACCTTGATTTTCATTGGTTAACCACTTTCTCTGTCAACCTCATCACAGATAATAGCTTTGATCCGTTCACCCAACATCCTCTATCTGTTGCATTGTTCATGAATTGATATATACCAAACCTTTGTGTTTCGCATGAATCCCAAAGCACGTTGATTGTTACCAACTCAATGCGCACGTTGTTCTTTCCTGACCTATGCCACTTTGACGTGCTAGCCAGATCCTGTTTTGTGCAATTGGAAAGCTGGTGGCAAATTTTAAAGTCATTTCTCACTTGTTCTAACCAAACAGACTCAGGAAGAGGAAGTAAACAAGACAAAAGGAACAGAGCAAAGGAAAATGGAAAGAAATGATTCCTAACAAGAAAACTACAAAGTAGAAACCTATCAGATATGGATACCAATTCTAATGACCATGACATGCACCTGTGGCCTATTCCGTCAAGCAAGCCTGATGTTCAACTCTTGTTATACCCCCCAAACCATGAAACTGGGCTTTAATGCTCCGATCATCTAATCTGATTCACGATCCTTATTCGGCTTGTAGTGCCCGAAGGGTTTTCACCATCAAGCCTCTCTCATTTTGTTCTTTCTCTCAACTCACTATCGCCTTATGGTGCCTGTGAAGGTTTTCACCAATAAGACTCTCTCATTTTATTCTTCTCTTTGTTCAGAACGGAGTGTTGCCCCTGATCTGAATCACCTCTAGTTGCTCGACTTGGCACTCTTCGAAGACTGATCGGAAGGTCTTTCTTTGGACCGTAATGTGGGCTTTTGGATGGGGTTAGAAAGAAAGGGTATCAAAAGGCTCAAAACAATTCGAATGGGTTCAAGATTACAACTTTCGGAATCACATTTCTTACAACAACCACAACTTCTGCCCCAGTTTCTTTGCTTGGGGACTTTTAGATTTTTGTTTTGATGGGACCGAACCGTGAGGCTGCCTACGTATCCTTAAAAGGAATCAGGTCGAACGTAGTTCATGTCATAGGAATTACTTTGTTGTTGTGATTTTTCCTTTCTTTTCCTTCCATTTTCTCTTCTTTTTTTTTCTTTCTTTCTTCTGCCTTTTCTTCTTCTTTTTTTTTTTTCCTTTTTCTTTTTCTTTTTCTACTCTTTTTCTTTTTTTTCTTTCTCCTTTCTCTTGTTCCTTTACTTATCCTTTGCGCTTGCGTTTCTGAACTTCGCTACTGATTCCAAAAGAGGGGTATGAAAGAAAACCAATAAGGCTCAAAGGGGTAACGAAGGATAAAGTGTTTAGATAGCAGAACAAAATGCCTTCGTCATTCCAATCTTCAAAGCATGCCCAATACAAACAACACAATTAAACAAACCAAAGAAATCATACATAATATCTTCTGACTACATCAGGATTGATAACCATATCCACACATTTGCATTCTACATCTAAAGCACCACTGGACAACACTCGTTACCACAAACGTCCCTGCCAATTTGGGACAAACCTGCCTTTAGCTTCAACCTGATGCGGCAGGATGCGTTTCAATAGTGTTTCTTTATATTCTACCTTCCGCAGTTTCACATGGTTCGGACTTCAAATGATCTCAAAATGTCCAAATTTATTCTTATCTCCCTCAAGTGTCCCTACCATCTTCAAAATTGTTTCATCGATTCATTACTAAACTGTCTTTTAAAACCAGGCTGAGAATTATGCGTGCATGTCATGTCACCAGAACCAGCATGAAATAAATTGTAAAAGGAGAAGAAAACTAAACAAAATGACTAGAAATGGCAGGAAACAGAGAATTGCATTAGACTGACGGTGAAAAGGTTTAAGCAACAGAACAAACAAGCAAACCTAGACAGCACTAAACAAGCTACTACGTCTAAACAAACACGGCAAAGTGAAAAGATAGAAGGGTTTGAGTCACAAGACAATATCCGGATTACAACCCTGAAATAACCCGGACAACAGAAATGACAACAAAATAAACCACCAAACTTCCACTCTGGCTGACCAAGAAATGGAGCGTCTTCCCAATTACTAAGCACGGCATCTTAGCCACTGAGTTTCGCATCAATACTGCCAAGACCATTATCAACTTTAATCAACAAGTTCCCAAGAGGATTCGCACGCTCCCTGTCACTGTCATTGACCACAACTACCCCTTCTTGAATCATTCTTTCTATTTCCCTTTTCAAAGAGCGACAATCTTCAATGCTATGCCCCCGGACTTTAGAGTGGTACATACATCGAAAAGCAGGATCAAAGCCTTTCGCATATGGGTCTGAAAAATTGCTTTTGGGCACCCGTATCCACCCACTCAGTTCTGTTGCTCTCTGCCATTGCCTTTTGCCTTTGTGTTGTATGGAAGAGTTACTTTAAAAACCACAAAACCAACCACCTTTCTTAAATGATATGACAAAATGAAACCATCACGTTAGCGTTAGGGCATTTAACATAAGATAATTTCACTTTACGTGCAATGCACCTAGCCACAGTTATCGGTTCTAAAAATGACTTCGAGGGTACAAAGGTCAGTTGGCATCATCCCAATTGTTTATGTCAACCTCTCTTTTTCTTCCCTCACACTTCTTAGCTTGCTCATTTTCTTTCTTTTTCTTTCTAATTATCACTCTTTTTCTTCCTTCTCATTTCTCACATACCACAATTCTGCCTCTTTTTCCTTTCCTTTTCTCTTTTTCCCATTTTTCCTTTTTTTTTTCCTTTTAATAAATAAAAAAAATGATTTGATCGAACCCTATGTAGGTTGCCTACGTATCATGACCCCGCATGAATCAGATCTTTGCGTAGTTCTGGAAGATCAAGAAACAAATTGACGTTCTTTTTTTCCTTTTTTTTACCTTAATGACTACTCTGATGAGCAAATAGGGATAAAAGAAGCAAATCCTTTTTTTTTGAATTTTCTAGACTTAATGTTCTATGACCTATTCTAAACTCAAGCTTAACGGGCATTTTTTCTCTCTTTGTTTTTTTCTTTTGAAACAAACACCCTGCGGGAAATTATTAAGGAAAGCCCTAGAAAAAAAATATTTTTGATTCTTTTTTTTCTTGTTTTTAGGAAGAAAATCTAGAGAATAAACCACAGGAAAATATTTTAAATTTTTATTTAATATCCTGATGCAAGATTTTTGAAACAAGCAATGAAAAAGATAAAACAAAATATTTTTTCTTCTATGTACAGTATCCTAAAGTTCTAATGAAAATAAAAAGAGTTTCTTTTTTTCCATTTTCACTAATTTCCCCAAGAAACACCTCAAAAGAAAATCTTTTTGAATTTTGAAATTAACACCTTAAAGAAAGCTTTTAAAGAAGTACTAAAAGAAAATTCTTTTTTTTTNAAGCGTATTTCTTGTGTCTCTTTTGTGTGTGTAGGTGTGGTTTATGTAGGTGTAGGGTCTAGGGTTATATTTTGTATTTTTTGCTCATTAGTCCCTAGGTATTTTGTGTATTAGGTCCTTAGGGTCTTTTTTTTATTTGTTTTTATTCCAAAGAAGAGCCTAGAAAGGTCCCTAGGCTTAATGGACTAATCCGAATTGGGCCAAGAACTGGGTTCTAAAACTCTTAAAATTATGATCTAACAACTTAATTGACTCCTTTTAAAATAAGATAAGAATACTACACAGTGCAAAAGCTAACATGAAACTATTATATATTTTTTTGTATTTTAAAGATTATGTAAGATAAAAATAAGGTACTATTTTTTGTATATTTTTTATTTAAATTTATGAAAGATACGTAAGCTGAAATATTTTTTGTAATTTCCATTCTTATGACGAAAATAAAGTAAAAGAAGTCAAAAATAGTTGAAATAGCTATATTAGGCCTAAATTAAATATTTACATGCTAAAATATAAAAAATCTTAGGGAGGGTCAAAAATCACATGTCTACAGCTGCCCCTGTTTGACTGGAAACGCGAAGAGTTTTCAAACGAAGAATGACTAGACGGGTTTTTGACCCGACCCTTATTTGGGAGAGACTAGAACTGAGAAGGGGGGAATGTGACCGAGCCCTGGTATCTGAGCTGCCTACATATTCTTGGCTATAAAGGAATCAGGCCACGTGTAGTTCAGAGGTGAGTGAGGTGATGGAGTATGCCGAGGTGGAGAGCCAGTCGAGGTGCCATTCCGCCGAGGTTCCGGTCCGCGGTCCTGTTATTACATCAAAATCAAAAGAAGTGAAAAAGACTAGCTAAGCCTGTCAACTACGAGTTACAAGATTCCTATCTATAAGTCTTCTGAATCTTGGTCTTGAGTCTTGAGTGATTCTTCATGCAGACTTTAGATTTGAACCTTGACGCTTGCTAGTTGCATGTGCTAGTTCATTCTTCTTCAGCTTTTCGGATCAAACCCGGACACCACACCATGCTTGTGACTTCAGTCATGTCTTAAGCAGCTCACATCTTCCATCAATTTCTGCATTTGGATTCAGTTCTTGCCTTTCCTTTTGTTTTTCCTTTTATTCTGGATTGTGACTAACTTCTGTTGATCATCTCGGACCGCTGACTCACATTCTTGACACGAGCTTCTTTTGTTGCTGACCTGAATTGCATTCTGAATTGAATTCCCTTTTTTTTTTCAGGTGGCCGCCTGATTGCTGAACCTGAACCGTCTTCTCTTGTTACTTGACACTGTTCTCCAGGTGGGCGTCTGATATCTGGAACTTTCTGTGTTCCCTTGTTTTATATATGGGTGCCTGCAATCAAAACAAACAAAACAAACGAAATTTTCTGCCCCAGTTTGCGCTAGGAAGATTTGTGAGTTGTTAGCAAAATTGTAAACCACTTATACTATTGATGCAGTGATGAGTAACCTAAAGACTAGACTAGGATATGCGTCTCCTATGAGTAAAAACAAAAAACTTTGACTTGCAAATGCGCCTGCTAAAAATAAAACCTGAATGAACCAAACTGGGAAGTGCATCTCCTAGGGGTGAAACTTGAATGAACCAAACTAGGAAGTGGGTCTCCTACAGGTAAAACTTCAATAAACCAGACTAGGAAGTGCGTCTCCTAGGGCCGAACTTAAATGACTCAAACTAGGAAGTGCGTCTCTTAGGGGTGAAATCTCAATTTAGAAAGTGCGTCTCCTACAGGTGTATCATGAAAGACCCAGACTAAGAAGTGCGTCTCCTAGGGGTGAAATTTCAATGACTCAAGCTAGGAAGTGCATCTCCTAGGAATGAACTCCCAATTTAGGAAGTGCGTCTCCTATGGGTGTATCTCGAAAGACCCAGACTAAGAAGTGCGTCTCCTAGGGGTGAAACTTCAATGACTCAAACTAGGAAGTGCGTCTCCTATGAATGAACTATCAATTTAGGAAGTGCGTCTCCTATGGGTGACAATCAACTTAGGAAGTGCGTATCCTAAGGGTGAAACTTCAATGACTCAAACTAGGAAGTGCGTCTCCTATAAATGAACTATCAACTTAGGAAGTGCGTCTCCTATGGGTGAAAATCAACTTAGGAAGTGCGTCTCCTAAAAGAATAACTTGAAAGACCTTGATTAGGAAGTGCGTCTCCTACAGGTAAAACTTCAATGATTCAAACTAGGAAGTGCGTCTCCTATGGATGAACTCTCAATTTAGGAAGTGCGTCTCCTATGGGTAAAATGTCAATGACTCAAACTGGAAGTGCGTCTCCCATGAATGAACTCTCAATTTAGGAAGTGCGTCTCCTATGAATGAACCAGACTAGGAAGTGCGTCTCCTAGGGGAAAATCTCAATTTAGGAAGTGCGTCTCCTAAAAGAATAACTTGAAAGACCTTGATTATGAAGTGCGTCTCCTACAGGTAAAACTTCGATGAACCAGACTAGGAAGTGCGTCTCCTAGGGCCGAACTTAAATGACTCAAACTAGGAAGTGCGTTTCCTGGGGGTGAAATCTCAATTTAGGAAGTGCATCTCCTATGGGTGAAACTTCAATAACTCAAACTAGGAAGTGCGTCTCCTGTGAATGAACTCTCAAACTAGGAAGTGCGTCTCCTAAAAGAATAACTTGAAAGACCTTGATTAGGAAGTGCGTCTCCTACAGGTAAAACTTCAATGATTCAAACTAGGAAGTGCGTCTCCTATGAATGAACTCTCAATTTAGGAAGTGCGTCTCCTATGAATGAACTTAAATGAACCAGACTAGGAAGTGCGTCTCCTAGGGGAAAGTCTCAATTTAGGAAGTGCATCTCCTAAGCAAAATATAATTTGGAAGACTTAGACTAGGAAGTGCGTCTCCTAGGGGTAAAACCATCAGTGACTCAAATTCATATGATCCAAACTAGGAAGTGCGTCTCCTAAGGGTAAAATCTCAATTTAGGAAGTGTGTCTCCTACAACAAAATATAACTTGAAAACCCCGACTATGCAGTGTTTCTCCTAGGGGTGATGTGTGATCTTCTCAATAGCCTTTGCGTAAGCAGAATTGGGGCGTTACACCTAAAAATTTCAAGCTTCCCAGCTTTGGTATGAACATAGCTTCCGTCCCTATTTCAGACAAAGAAAACTTGTGAGTTTAAACATGGTGGTTGGTTTGTGGCCTTGACTTTGCGGCAATGGCTCCTTCACTTGCCATGATAACTTTGATTTCTGCTTGGAAGACCTTGCTTGTCACTGGTTAACCAACTTTTGTCAATCTTGCCACAGGAAATGCCTTTGATCCATTCACCTAACACCCTCTATCTTTTGCATTGTTCATGAATTGATATGTACCAAGCCTTTGTATTTCGCACGAATCCCAAAGCATGTTGATTGTTACCAACTCAGTGCGCTTGTTGTTCTTTCTTGACTTATGACACTTTGATGTACTAGCCAGATCCCGTTTTGTGCAATTGGAAAGCTGGTGGCAAATTTTGAAATCATTTCTCACTTGTTATGACCGAATTGACTCGGGAAGAGGAAGTAAACAAGACAAAAGGAACAGAGTAGAGGACAATGGAAAGAGATGATTCCTAACAAGAAAACTACAAAGTAGAAACCTATCGGATGTGGATACTAACTATAATGACCATGACATGCACCTGCGGCCTATTTCGTTAAGCAAACCTGATGTTCAGCTCTTGTTGTACCTTTTTGCCGTGAAACCGGGCTTCAATGCTCCGCTTATCCAATCTGATTCACAATCTTTATTCGACTTGTAGTGTTCGAAGGATTTTCACCATCAAGCCTCTCTCATTTTGGTCTTTCTCTCAACTCACTGTCGCCTTATGGTGCCCGTGAAGGTTTTCACCAATAAGACTCTTTCATTTTTTATTTCTCTCAGCTTTCATCGCCTTGCGGTACCCGTGAGGGCTTTCATCAATAAGATTCTCTCATTTTTCATTTCCCTTGTTTGGACCAGAGTGTTGCCTCTGATATGAATCACCTCTACTTGCTTGACTTGGCATTCTTCGAAGACTGACCGGAAGGTCTTTCTTTGGACCGTAATATGGGCTTTTGGATAGGGTTAGAAAGAAAGGGTATCACGAAGGCTCAAAACAACTTGAATGGGTTCAAACTTACAACTTTTGGAATCAGATCTTTTACATAACCACAACTTCTGCCCCAGTTTCTTTGCCTGGGGGCTTTTGGATTTTTATTTTGATGGGACTGAACCGTGAGGCTGCCTACGTATCCTTAAAAGGAATCAGGTCGAACGTAGTTCATGACATAGAAATTACTTTGTTGTTGTGATTCTTCTTTTCTTTTCTTTTCTTTCTTCCTTTTTTCTCTTTTTCTTGTTTTGTTGTTTTGTTGTTTTCTTTTTCTTTTTCTTTTTCTTTTTCTTTTTCTTCTCTTTTTCTTTTTTTTTTCTTCTTTTTTTTTCTCCTTTCTTCTTCCTTTTTCTTCTCTCTCTTTTCATTCCTTTTCTTTTCTCTTTTTCCCTTACTTATCTTTCACGCTTGTGTTTCTGATCTTTGCTACTGATTCCGAAAGAGAGGTATGAAAGAAAACCAATAAGGCTCAAAGGGGCAACGAAGGATAAAGTGTTTAGATAGCAGAACAAAACGCCTTCGTCATTCCAATCTTCAAAGCATGCCAATTACAAACAACACAATTAAACAAACCAAAGAAATCATACGTAATATCTTTTAATTGCACCAGAATTGATAGCCATATCCACACATTCGCCTTCTTCATTTGTTAAACACAAAGCATCATTGGACAACACTCTCACTTTCATAACCACGAATGGCCCCTGTCAATTTGGGCGAACTTGTCGTTAGCTTTAACCCGATGCAGCATGATGCATTAATATAGGGGTCCTTTATGTTCTATCTGCCCCAGTTTCACACAATTCGGGCTTGAAGTGATCTCAAAATGCCCTTACTTATTTCCCTCAAACGTCCCTATCATCTTCAAAAATTATTTCATTGCTTCCTGACCAAACTGACTTTTAAAGATCTAGCTGAGAATTATGCGTGCATGTCATGTCACTAGAACCAGCATGAAAAGAACTATAAAAGGAGAAGAGAACTAAAAAATGACCAGAAATAGCAGAAAACAGAGAATTGCATTAAACAGGCGGTGAAAGGGTTTGAACAGCAAAACAAGCAAAATAACCTGGGGTACAACCCTAAAACAAACCTAGATAACACTAAATGAGATACTACGACTAAAGGAACTAGACAAATAAAAGGATAGAAGGGTTTGAGTCACAAGACAATGTCCGGATTACAACCCTGAAATAACCCGGACAACAAAGCTCCTCTCCGACTGACCAAGAAATGGAACGTCTTTCCAATTACCAAGCACGGTATCTTAGCCACTGAGTTCCGCATCAATATTGCCACCATTACCAACTTCAATATCATCAACTTCAGTTAACAAGTTCCCAAGAGGATTTGTGTGCTCCCTGTCATTGTCATTGATCACAATTACTCCATCTTGAATCATTCTTTCTATTTCCCTTTTCAAAGATCGACAATCTTCAATGCTATGCCCTTGGACATTAGAGTGGTACATGCATCGTACAGTAGGATCAAAGCCTTTTGCATATGGGTCTGGAGTATAGCCGAGGAGCGGCTCAATCAGGCCAGAATGCTTTAACTTTTCAAACAAACTTGTGTAGGACTCCCCAATTGGCGTGAAACTATTTCTTTGCCTTTGTTCTCTTCCCTGCCCCTGTTTTCTAGTGTTGTTGGGTGCTAGAAAATGCTGCGAAGGCAAGAGTGCATTATGCGGTGCTGGCGCTCGCCATAGAGAGTGACCTGGCGGTTGGACATATGACCGGACATTGTTCGGAGGATAATACTGAGGTGGATTATGTGGANATCTCAATTTAGGAAGTGCATCTCCTAAGCAAAATATAATTTGGAAGACTTAGACTAGGAAGTGCATCTCCTAGGGGTAAAACCGTGAGTGACTCAAACTCATATGATCCAAACTAGGAAGTGCGTCTCCTAAGGGTAAAATCTCAATTTAGGAAGTGCGTCTCCTACAACAAAATAGAAGTTGAAAACCCCGACTAGGAAGTATTTCTCCTAGGGGTGATATGTGATCTTCTCAATAGCCTTTGCGTAAGCAGAATTGGGGCATTACACCTGAAAATTTCAAGCTTCCCAGCTTTGGTATGAACATAGCTTCCGTCCCTGTTTCAGACAAAGAAAACTTGTGAGTTTAAACATGGTGGTTGGTTTGTGGCCTTGACTTTGCGGCGATTGCTCCTTCACTTGCCATGATAACTTTGATTTCACCTTGAAAGACGTTGCTTGCTTATTGACTAACCAATTTCTTTTCCACCCTTATCACAGAAAATACCTCTTCCCCGTTCAGACCCAATACCCTCTATCTGTTGCGTTGCTCATGAACTGACATTTACCAACCCTTTGTGTTTCACATGAATTGCAAAGCACGTCAATTGCCACCCACTCAGTGCGTATACTGTTCTTTCTCGACTTAAACCACTGGCCTTGGCCTTGAGGTCTATTGTTCCTTCACTTGCCATGATAACTTTGATTTCCGCTTGGAAGACCTTGCTTTTCATTAGTTAACCACTTTCTCTGTCAACCACATCACAGATAATAGCTTTGATCCGTTCACCCAACATCCTCTATCTGTTGCATTGTTCATGAATTGATATATATCAAACCTTTGTGTTTCGCATGAATCCCAAAGCACGTTGATTGTTACCAACTCAATGCGCACGTTGTTCTTTCCTGACTTGTGCCAATTTGACGTGCTAGCCAGATCCTGTTTTGTGCAATTGGAAAGCTGGTGGCAAATTTTGAAGTCATTTCTCACTTGTTCTAACCAAACAGACTCAGGAAGAGGAAGTAAACAAGACAAAAGGAATAGAGTAAAGGACAATGGAAAGAGATGATTCCTAACAAGAAAACTACAAAGTAGAAACCTATCAGATATGGATACCAATTCTAATGACCATGACATGCATCTGTGGCCTATTCCGTCAAGAAAGCCTGATGTTCAACTCTTGTTATACCCCCAAAACCATGAAACTGGGCTTCAATGCTCCGATCATCTAATCTGATTCACGATCCTTATTCGGCTTGTAGTGCCCGGAGGGTTTTCACCATCAAGCCTCTCTCATTTTGTTCTTTCTCTCAACTCACCATCGCCTTATGGTGACTGTGAAGGTTTTCACCGATAAGACTCTCTCATTTTATTCTTCTCTTTGTTCAGAACGGAGTGTTGCCCCTGATATGAATCACCTCTAGTTGCTCGACTTGGCATCTCTCGAAGACTGGTCGGAAGGTCTTTCTTTGGACCGTAATGTGGGCTTTTGGATAGGGTTAGAAAGAAAGGGTATCACGAAGGCTCAAAACAACTTGAATGGGTTCAAACTTACAACTTGTGGAATCAGATCTTTTACATAACCACAACTTCTGCCCCAGTTTCTTTGCCTGGGGGCTTTTGGATTTTTATTTTGATGGAACCGAACCGTGAGGCTGCCTACGTATCCTTAAAAGGAATCAGGTCGAACGTAGTTCATGTCATAGGAATTGCTTTGTTTTTTGGTACTTTTCTCTCTCTCTCTTTTTTTCTCTTTTTTTTTCTTTTCTTTTCTTTTTTTTTACTCTTTTCCCATTTCTCCTTTCTCTTTTTTTCTTTTTTTTTCCTTTTTCTCTTTTTTCTCTGTATCTGTATTTCTAAACTCTACTTCTGGTTCCAAAAGAGGGATATGAAAGAAAATAAATAAGGCTCAAAGGGGTAACAAAGGATAAAGTGTTTAGATAGCAGAATAAAATTCCTTCGTCATTCCAATCTTCAAAGCATGCCAAATACAAACAACACAATTAAACAAACCAAAGAAATCATGCATAATATCTTCTGACTACATCAGGATTGATAACCATATCCACACATTTGCATTCTACATCTGCGAAATACAAAGCACCACTGGACAACACTCGTTACCACAAAAGCCCCTGCTAATTTGGGACAAACCTACCTTTAGCTTCAACCTGATGCAGTAGGATACATTTCAATAGTGTTTCTTTATATTCTATCTTCCCCAATTTCACATGGGTCGGGCTTCAAATGATCTCAAAATGTCCAAATTTGTTCTTATTTCCCTCAAGTGTCCCTGTCATCTTCAAAATTGTTTCAATGCTTCATGACTAAACTAACCTTCGAGCTCAGGCTGGGAATTATGCATGCATGTCATGTCACTAGAACCAGCATGAAAAGAACTATAAGAGGAGAAGAGAACTAAACAGAAATGACTAGAAATAGCAGAAAACAGAGAATTGCATTTGACAGACGGTGAAAGAGTTTGGACAACAAAGCAAGCACAATAAACTGGGGTACAACCCTTTAGAACAAACCTAGACAACACTAAATGAGATACTACGACTAAAGGAACTAGACAAAATAAAGGATAGAAGGGTTTGAGTCACAAGACAATATCCGGATTACAACCCTGAAATAACCCGGACAACAGAAATGACAACAAACTAAGCCACCAAAGCTCCTCTCTGGCTGACCAAGAAATGGAGTGTCTTTCCAATTACCAAGCACGGTATCTTAGCCACTGAGTTCCGCATCAATATTGCCAAGACCATTACCAACTTCAATATCATCAACTTCAGTCAACAAGTTCCCAAGAGGATTCGCGTGCTCCCTGTCATTGTCATTCATTACAATTACTCCATCTTGAATCATTCTTTCTATTTCCCTTTTCAAAGATCGAAAATCTTCAATGCTATGCCCTTGGACATTAGAGTGGTACATGCATCGTACAGTAGGATCAAAGCCTTTTGCATATGGGTCTGGAAAATTGCTTTTGGGCACCCGTATCAACCAACTCAGTTCTGTTGTTATCTGTCATTGCCTTTTGACTTTATGTTGTAGAGAAGAGTTACCACTTCAAAAACCACAAACCAATCACCCTTCTGCTATGAGTATAACAAAATGAAGCCATCATGTTAGCGTTAGGGCATTTAACAGCTAAAAATATCACATTTAATGCAATGCACCTAGCCACAGTTATCGGTTCTAAAATGACTTCGAGGGTACGAAGGTCAGTTGGCATCATCCCAATTTGTTCATTTCAATCCTCTCTTTTCTTTGTTTTTCTAGCACTTTCTTGATCATTTTCCTTTCTCTTTTTTTTTTAGTTATTACTCTTTTCTTTCCTCTCATTTCTCACGCCCCATAATTTCACCCTTTTTTCCTTTTTTTTCTTTTTTTCTTTTAATAATAAAAAGAATGATTCGATCGAACCCTATGTAGGTTGCCTACGTATCATGACCCCGCATGAATCAGATCTTCGCGTAGTTCCGGAAGATCAAGAAACAAATTGACGTTCTCTTTTTTTCCTTTTTTTTTACCTTAATGACTACTCTGATGAACAAATAGGGATAAAAGAAGCAAATCCCTTCTTTTTTTTGAATTTTCTAGACTTAATGTTCTATGACCTATTCTAAACTCAAGCTCAACGGGCATTTTTTCTTTTTTTTTCTTTTGAAACAAACACTCTACGAGAAATTATTAAGGAAAGCCCTAGAAAAAAATATTTTTGATTCTTTTTTTTTTTTCTTGTTTTTAGGAAGAAAATCTAGAGAATAAACCACAGGAAAATATTTTGAATTTTCATTTGATATCCTGATGCAAGATTTTTTAAACAAGCAAAAAAAGATAAAATAAAATATTTTTTCGTCTATGTACAGTATCCTAAAGTTCTAATGAAAATAAAAAGAGTTTTTTTTTTCATTTTTCACTAATTTCCCCAAGAAACACCTCAAAAGAAAATCTTTTTGAATTTTTGAATTAATACCTTAAAGAAGCTTTTAAAGAGGCACTAAAAGAAAATTCTCTTTTATTTTGAATTTTGGCCCTAATATAGTAGAGGAAATATAAAAACAATTTTATTTTGATATTAATTGCTTAAAGGAAAAACAATCTCAAAGGAATTTTTTTTTCTCTTTTCTATTTCTAGAATTAGTATTCTAAAGAAAACTTCTAACGGAAATATAAAAACACAATTTTTTTTTTTTTTGCTTTTTTGACTTGTAACACATTTCCAAATACAAAATAAGAAATACAATAACAAAAGACTCAGCAAACTTAACTAGACTATGACAAACTCTAACATCACCTAAAATGCTCGACATTACTGTACAAAACTAGAAGGTAAAAGATGATATAAAAAAAGAACAACAGACTAGAACATAAAGAAAATCTCCTCAAGCAAACTCCTGAAGTGGTCCTAATTGGATGGTCCTGGGGCGTATGTCATGCCCAAACTCCGATAAGTAAATCCACACCTGTATGAGAAAACTTAAACCAACACTATGTGAGACAATAACATTCTCTACTAGACACATGCAAGACATGATTGACGTTATATTTGCAAAGTGGCTTATTTGGCCAAAAGATGGCTGGAAGTGCAATATTTGGCTAAGACCCCGCAAAGCCAAGAACCCAAGATTTACTAGGAAAATCGGACCCTATGTGGGTTGCCTACGTATCACGCCCCGAAAGACGAGAATCAGGTATGCGTAGTTCGGGCAGATTGGATACGGGCGAGAATTAAAAAAAACCACT
>NW_017678594.1:0-14168 GCF_001879085.1 Nicotiana attenuata
CAAAAGTTGGTGAATTGGACTTGGGAGTTTTGGATGTCTGCGAAATTTTTTGTAATGGATCAAGTTGAGCCATTTGCATCTTTGTACGAGAATGCTTTTAAATTCCTGTCTTGAAATCTTCCTATAGTTTGTCTGTTTATTCGTTCTGCCTGGGTTTTTTTCAGCTTTTCTTGCAAATGAGAAAATTTAAGAACTAAACTCAACGGTAGTTAAAGTTAAAGCATGGTTTGCGGGTTCCTCCGGCTGGAAATTAAAAGCCAATTAGTGTAGTTTGATCGAATGGTTTGTTGCTAGATTTACAAATGGCAATAGATTAAGAGGCACATGCATACATGTAAGAGCTGAAATTATTAAATTTATGATTCTTGATAGACCACTGAAATAGGACTTGACCTCGTCTTCAGAGCAACTAATTTCCTCTATGTTTGCCTCGTGTCATGGTACGTAAACAACTCAACTTTACTACGAAGGCGAAACGTTAACGTACTCTTCCTAACTGGGTCGGAAAAAACCAAAACGTTTTAGGTTATAAATTNGAGTCATCTCGTCTTGCTTTTAGTTGCTTTGCCCTTTGCTCTATGTTTTCCTCTTTGGTTTAAGCTTCCTTATTTGGTAGGTCGACGGGGTACGAGGAGGGCGAGTGCTTCGGTGCTTGCTTTCCGTCAGTCAAGTCTCTCGACCGGACCTGCACCGATTGCGGCTGCATGTGAGATCATTCAGACCGCCGCTGCTTTACAAACTACAGCCCCTCCCGTGTTTGGCTGTTGTGAGGATGCTCGTCAGGCTGAGGCCCCGCTTCCCGTGGTTTATTTGGTAGACGAGACATCTCAGGACGACGGTGAAGAGGCTCCGTTAAAGAGGCGAGGAATAAGGGTCGATGGGGTACCCACGACCGGGGGGCCTTCGAGGAGCGAACTCGTATTGGCAGTGCCTGAGTCTGTTGTTGATGCCAATTTAGGTGAGGAGACCGTATCTCCCTCGGGTGTAGAGGTAGTGCCCGTTTTTGGCGTGGAAGAATCTACCATGGTAGAGGGGCAGAACTTGGAGGACGCTGCGATTATTCCATGTGGACCATCGACTTTGCAACAGGCCCTTGTTCCCTCTTCGGCCAGCAAGAGGGCAAAAGGCATAGTCGAGATGACTACGAATTCGGTTTGGATATTGACCCCAAGGACATAAGCATGTTTGAGGCGGGACTCACCCGGGTGGAGGCACGAACAGATGATTTCTCCCGTGTGATCGAGATTGCCCCCAAGTGTGACTTGTTGGAGGACACGGTGAGCCTGGTGCCTCAATTTGCCCTTCTTTGTTCCGCTACTGAGAGCAGGTCCTTTCAAGAGATCAGTGATGCCGGCCTATCACGGGGCGTACCCGGAATGGCTTTGAGGGTGAGTCTATTGCTTTCTTCGTTTTACGTCTCCTATTCTTGCTAATTTTTTCTTTCTGTTCTCTTTTCTTTCTTCAGACCTTTATTTTGGAGACGGAGAGTATCTGCCGCGAGGAGAGGCGGGCTGCCATTTTTCAGAAGATGGTTTCAAAATACCACCGATTCCGTGACAAGTGTCGTGAGATGCATGCACGTCTCAGGGCGGGCGGCAATCCTCAGTCCCTTCGGGAGGAGTTGGAACGGAAGGACGAGGACTTGATGTGGTCCTTGAGCAGATACAGCGAACTCGAGGGGCTACTTAAGGCTAAGGAAGAAGAGCTCGAGGTGGGCAAGGGTGTTACAGCTGAGTGTGTTGACCTTCAGGCGAAGGTAGTGGCCTGCGGGTGGAGCTTGAGCAGAGTGATATTAGGGTCGCCGGTTTAAGTGTTAAATTGGCGGAGAAGGTGACCGAATTGGAAGGGAAGGCGACCGAGCTGGAGAGGATTGAAGGAGCCTGAGTAGCAGCCTTAGCGAAGTCCGCGACGCTGGAAGGTACTATCCGCGTACTCAGGTCCGAACGTGCCACCGAGATAGAGATGACCGTTTTGAGGGAGGCACGACTTGATGAACGGATTGGCGAGTTTGATAGGGACGTCTCGAGCCTGGGTTATCAAGTTACTGCTCTTGAGGCGGAGAAGGCGCAACTATTGGCTTCAGCTGCTCCTGTACCCGCTTCTATTGACGTTCCTCGCCCTTTGTACGAGATGTGGGTTCACGCTGAGGCTCAGCGAGATATATATAAGGGCTTGTTGTCAACATGGAATGTCTTTGAGGTCGCTTTCAAAGAGGCTCAAGCTAAAGCGCGTGAGGCCCGGCTTGCCTGTGGTTATGATCCCTCGACGTCGGAGGTTGATGGAGTTGATGAGGCCGAGGACGGGCTTGCCTTTGATGAGGAACATTCTTATGGAGAGGGTGATGGTGGAGGTGAAGCTGCTGAACCGAGCGGAAAGATATATGACGGTGTGGACGGGGATAATGCTAAATGAAGCTCTTTAATTTTTCCTTTTCGTACTTAGTTTTTTTTGTACTTGGTTGGTTGGGTGGGGACCCTTTTTGGTCCTTTGTAAGACGCTATTTTTTCTTTAAATAAAATAGTTGGTTTGTCCTTGATCGTATACCTTTGGCCTTCCCTTATTTTTGAATTTCTTGGATTTTCTCGTAATAAGTCCCTGACTTTTGGTAGTTAACTCGAGCGAGGTCAGATTTGACCTGCTAATTCGAGCGAGGTTGAATTTTGTTTTGTTAATTCGAGCGAGGTCAGATTGACCTGCTAATTCGAGCGAGGTCGAATTTTGTCTTGTTATTTCGAGTGAGGTCAAATTTGACCTGCTAAATCGAGCGAGGTCGAATTTTCGTCTTGTTATTTCGAGCGAGGTCAAATTTGACCTGCTAATTCGAGCGAGGTCGAATTTTCATCTTGTTATTTCGAGCGAGGTCAGATTTGACCTGCTAATTCGAGCGAGGTCGAATTTTCGTCTTGTTAATTTGAGCGAGGTCAAATTTGACCTGCTAATTCGAGCGAGGGCGAATTTTTGTCCTGTTATTTCGAGCGAGGTCAGATTTGACCTGCTAATTCGAGTGAGGTCGAATTTTCGTCTTGTTAATTCGAGCGAGGTGAGATTTGACCAGCTAATTTGAGCGAGGTCGAATTTCATCTTGGAAAATAGTTCAAGTGAGACAATGTATATTTCCTTTGCGTAGGCGTGGTTGGGTATATTTGGCATCATGTAGGAATGTCATACTGCTTTGTTCATTCATTGGAGAATATTACATGTTTCCGTTTGATTTGTGCGTACATTCGAGGAGTCCCAGTCTATCTAGTCCCTTCATCGCTCGGCCTAGAGAAGTAGTCGATAGGCGGGGCGATAAATGTCTTGCTCAAGCTTCGGGACGTCTTAATGTGTGGATGAGATCAAATTTTAGTTAGTTATACCGTTGCATAGTTGCTTTGGCGGGTGCGTAGGTGAGTTTTGCGCACTTGTGTTCTATATGCATGCTGGAGAGATTCGTATATTTTTCGGGCCGGTGACCCGGTCCCAGTCTACACAGGTCTTTCCCTTTATGGCGTTAAGCACCAACTTGTTGGAGAGATTCGTATATTTTCCAGGCCGGTGACCCAGTTCCTATCTATACAGGTCTTTCCCTTATGGCGTTAAGCACCAACTTGTTGGAGGAGGAGTTTTACTCGACCGTTGCCTGCAGGATGGTATGGTACGGAATGTTTTCCTAGTGCATGGTTTTGATGGCGTTTGTTCCTTGTTCGCACATCTAGGAGAATGTTCATGTTCCTATCCTCATCCAAAAAGAAAAATAACAAGTTAAATCCAAACGAAATCGTTTATTACCTTGACCTGATTGGTTGGCGTGGGGAGAGGGGCGCTGTAGAACGACTTGTTTCTCCCCGTACTCGAATGCTGGTTTTAGATTTGATCTCAGCCTCGAGCTTAGCTTCGCCGTTAGTCGAGTATAGGTATCTTATGGGCTGACAACTTACTTCGCCCGTTGGGATCTCGAGTTCGAGTCCCAGTCCGATCTGGTCCAGGTGCACAAGAATGAGGGAAACATAAATTATACTCCGTATATACGGGCAGGAAAAACTTGTTATTTCAAAGAATTTACACAGTACGCTATCGTCCCTTCCCAGGAGAGGAGGCAGTGTGCATAAAGTATAGATTAGTGTCTAACATAAATATAGCTAGTAGGATTGTGGACGTGCTGGGTGCGTAGTGTCCGTAATCCTACTTTGACAAGTCATACTCACGATGTGCCAAATCCATCACTACAGCAAGACGTGGCTTTCGTATAGACATCAAACATAATTTTGATTTCATGCAAAGATCTGACCTTGGTTGGTTCGGTTATTTCAAAAGCTTGCCTACAAATTTCTCAAGTTGGTGTTTGTAATGAGAGGGCGAGGCTATGATAGCCGGGAAGTGGAACTCTGATTGACATTAGATCTAGAGGAAACCAAAATTTTGGCTAGAAAAATACCCACTGACGACGCCAAATTGTTCGACTAAAAAGTATTAGGCCTTCTTATTTAAACCAATTCAATAAAAAGATTTGGGCAAATTTTAACCAAAGATAATTAATTCAAGATCTGAGATAAATGATAGGAATGAACAAGCACAACTAAACATAAATTTTGATTATAACAGCGATTGACTCTCACAATGTAAGAAACAGATAATTGCTCCAATAATATCAAATGATAATGAGGAATACATAAAGGAAAAGAATCACCATGCTCAAACAAGACCGCCATCCGTACGTTTGATAAAATTGAATTAAAGATGCATGTCGAGATTCTAAGCTCTGGTTTCCTTTCTCGGTCAGGAGCCTGAGGTTTTGGGAATGTCGCGCCCCCTTTTTCCTTCACGGAGTCCGGGTTTCGACATTCATGGGGGAACAACTCATTTCCTTTTGGGAATTGGGTATTTGAAGAGTCACCACCTAACGGATTAAGGTGCATTAGGGCACCTAGAGCAATTAACTCATGTAACCAGTTTGCATTACCAGAGATTAGGGCAAGGGCTCGAAATAACCTTGAGGGGAATGTGTTAGGCACCCCTCGCAGTCCACAACGGTGGGTCCCGGCCGAACTTAGTTATGTGAATTAGTCATTTGACAAGTAAGCAGTCTAAGCACACATTTGCACAGTCTAAACACATATGCAGTCATGAAAGTTTAGATAGTCTAAGCACACGTAAATTAAGGAGGTTTGAGCATTCCAAGCATACATAAACCAAGGAAGTTTAGGCAGTCTAAATACACATATGTGAATTGGGGAGAGGGGAGTCCTAAGTTGATTAGCCTATAGGATCAATCTGTGCAATGTCCGGTAATCCTCCTCAACTAGAGGGGCTACACGTGACATTAGCGCGCAGGTCATCATATCCTTTTACTATCCATTACCCTTCCCTTGGTGGTTATATAAGCGAGTTTAATTAACGAACTCTAAGCGTGCTTTACCCGTCCTTTCCTTGTGACCCCGGAGGCGTTTAGGACCTCTATACTCAGGCAGTTCTAGATACTCCTAAGGTATTTAAAAGGTAAAATCTAAGCGACAACAAAGATCACATAGGACTGCCAAATAGGGAAACAATTAAGGGCTCGTGTTTGCCTCCACACATAAACAGATACATAGCACGTCTCAAACAACTGATTTTTGAAGAAATTCAGAAAGCCTTAGAACATGATATCTAGATGAACATCACAAACACAGAATATGCAGTTTTTGTTTTAAGGCAAAGTGGCGGAATCCTAATCAGTTTGCCTACTGATTTTGAAGCCCGTTAAACCTGGACAATTTCACACCTAACCAGAATCGAATTTCTCATTTAATTGCCTAAGGCTTGCCTAGGCGTGGGCCTGTATGCAGTTATAATCTGGGAACTAATTAAACAACTTGAAGTTATTTAGTCCTATAGGCATGCTGGTCTAGGCGATTGATGTTACAAAACTGATTTCATGCAGGTGTATATTAGAACATGATAGCTACGTGTTGGACTGTTTTAAAAACCCTTTTTCATAGACAGTTATTGAATTAAACGACGAAGACATGGTTTAGAGCAAATGCAAACAGATTCCTAAGGCGGGATCTCTAATGCACAGAGAGATGGTCATTTATTAAGCATGATTATAGTAATGACTTAATGACGGGATTTCCAGGTGATAATAATTTATGCAAAGTCAGAGAAAGAAGTGATGAACTTATAACATGTTTCTAATATGCAAAATATAAACGCGAGTGTCCTAAGCCATGTTTTCTAATGCAGATATTATAGACTTATGACATGTTTGATGCAAGTAACATAGCATATGGGCCTAGAACATGATTTCTACCATAACATGCACTCAAAGCAGGATTTCTGTTGCAAATATGTATATAAACCAAGAGCTTGATTTCTACTATGTATCGATCTAAAGCATGATATCTACCTAATTTCCCACAAACATCATTGAGGAATCCTCCCTTTTTACTAATCACCCCCAACATCTGTTTACAAACAATATTATTACATACCAGGATCAAATGAATTACATAAGCAAATGAAACTATGCTATAGGAGCCTAAATCAGGCTCAAAGTAAACCTGGGAAATGCCAGGCCTTCAACAGAATCTCAGAAGCCAAAGATCTCATAGCCAATAATGTGTGTCTTGATGTGTCAGAGTTCCCTAAGGACCTCCAGGATCCCGGGCAGTGCTCACACCAAGACCATCTCTCAAATAGGATTAGTTATGTGCAGTGTGAAAGGGCCAACCCTGGTATGCCAGAGTTCAGAGAAATCTCAAGGATCCCTAAGCAGTACACATACTAGAGGGGCAGAACTTAATAGTCTAAGAGTAGAAGTGAGAGTGCTTGACATAAAACAGTGTTGAAATAAACTTCAGGAGTGAAAAAGGTTTTCAGGAATAGACTCAATTTTAGAGGAAGTATCAATAGTGAAAAAAATAGTTTGAGATCAAGAGCAATCACACAGACTTAGAATGCTTAGAGTCACAATCATTCAACAATCAATTTGCAAATAGGGGTCAAAGGGGATAGGACATAGAGAGTTGAATCATACAACAAGGTCTAGGGGAGCATATGGAGCAACAACTATACAGAACAAACAAGGGTCTAATAGTTCAGAGACTTAACAAACTAGTAATGATAAGAAGCAATTAAGACATAGTCATGTTGAAGACAGGGTGTGTACTCATTAGGATCAACCAAGTATACTAAACAACTAAATTAGCAACATGATTACACCAATTAAAGAGAGTAAACATGGCTGAATAAACATGCTAGTAGAATATCAAACAGTCAGGTGAGACTTGGGCATGCTGATTACACATTTAACAAGAGAAGGCATAATTTAAACATGCCGACTAAAGCAGTAAACATGGAAACAAATTGAGTAACTAGTACAGGAACAAACATGGATGTATAGACATGGAACACATAAGCTTAAGTTTCAAAATTTAACTAGAGACATACCAGTTAAAGAAGAAAATGCAGAATATGAAAAACAGGTGCAATTCCACTATCTAGCCTTGCCTTTCAGCCGGCTAGACCCACAGTAGCACAAGTACCAAAGAAAGGAGAGAGAGTTTGAATGTATGTATGTGTATTCAGAACAGTGTGTTCGTGTTTTAAGAGGCAGAATGAGAATGTATATATAGCACTTTAGGGAGTGAAACAAATAAGGTAAAGAGAGTCACAGTTCAATCAATTAGAAGCAATCAACCAATTATGGAATCAATTCTAATTGAGATATCTGGAAAAGGCCCCTTTAATTGGGGAGAGTCAGTTAACGGTCAGAACTAGGACTCAAATAAGGTAATAAATCAACGCCATACCATATAAGGTATGGCGAAATCAATCAAATCCCCAAACTACGGATAACTAATTAAGGCAAGTGTAATTAGTCACAATAGGGAAACAAGTAAAAATTCCGAAAAATACTGATTTTAATCAGGAAAGAATTATTCAAATTCCCTAAATAGAAATCAATTAAGCAACAAAATCCCAAAGAATACTGGATTTAACAGGAAAATCACTCAAATCCCTAAATAGAGTCAGTTAATACGACTAGTTTACAGAAATAAATATAATAGAAGAAATCAGTGTTACCATCAGATACATCTAGGGTTCGAGCATACATACGAAAATAAACATGTAAAGAGATTACTAGATTAAAAATTTGAAAGTAGAAAAACCTCTTGAAGAGAAGTCTGGGAAGAACCCTAATTTCAGAAAAAGTGAATAAAATCAAAGCAGTTAACTAAACAAAGGATTTTCAAAGGAAAATACCAGAAAATACTCGAACCGTTTCAGATCTACAAAGATCTGAATGGATTCGAGTAGTTGCAAAACTAGGGTTTTCAAAACAGCAGAGATAAAGAAACTCGGTCAAAACCCATAGATTCAAACTAAAGCAGGAGGAAAATTTGTACTCACAAACGAGAACGGCCCTAGACAGGCCATTAAACAAGTTTCAGGCAAGAACTAGGTCGAATATTCATGAGATTCTGCTAAGGATCCATGAAATCAAGCAACCAGGGAGCGTACACGGTTGGTAATGGTCGGAGAATACTCAGAATCTCCATAGATAGGAGCTCTTCACACGTGACGGCGATTAGGGTTAGGGGTAGATCGAGAGAGAATGGGAGAGGTTAGCGGGGAGAGGACGGCGTGTGAGGGAGTGAATGAGAGGTTTGGGGGAGGTCGTTCTAGGTTAATTAGGTAAGTTTTAATGTGGACCATTGATCTAAAGGATCAACGACCACGATTTGATGGGGGTTTGGGTCGGGTAGGTGCAGATTGGGCTTAGGGTGAATTGGGCTGGTATTATTAAGGGGTTAGGGCCGGTATTAAAGGGTTAGGTCCGAAAATTAGAGAAATTAAAAAGGCTGTTTGTTAAATACCCAAATAATTGATAAAAAATATTTTATAAAATAATTATCAATAAGAAAAAAAATTCATGCATAGAAGTGTTTTAAAATAATTATTCAATATTTTAAAAAATATAATGAACCAATTTTTCGTAAAATAATGCAGTGACGTATACATGGACTATAATTGCAAAATTGGTGCAATTGTAACCAAAAGGTGTAAATCTGGCCATTTGTGAAATAATTTGAACTTAATATAACTATAAATAGCAA
This sequence comes from Nicotiana attenuata, assembly GCF_001879085.1. NCBI lineage: Eukaryota > Viridiplantae > Streptophyta > Magnoliopsida > Solanales > Solanaceae > Nicotiana > Nicotiana attenuata. The sequence continues at coordinate 9,081 of NW_017678594.1, forward strand.
TATTAAGTTATGAAATGCTATAAAGCCATTTGTGATGCAATTTGTAATTACTTATATAAATAAAATACTAGAATAAGTTAATTTAAAATATAGAAATTATGAAAAAAATGTCCATTGATGCTAATGCATAGTCTTGAAGGTATATATGCACTTTTGAAAATATTATAGGGAAAAATTGGGTATCAACAGGGAACCTCCTTCTCTTTTTACGGATCTATCCCTTCTTGTATGCGTACGTCCTCCTCCCTTTGTGTCACACTTTCTCATGATGTTTATACCAAATACTTTCCTTACCCATCAGCCCTTAACCGGAGTACCTAAATTTTTAGAATATCCCATAGGATATTTCTCTAGAATATCTAAGTGTTGAACTGGTTGTTCGGACCGAATTGAGTGTTCGACCTCGACCGTAGCCAAATCACTTGCCAGCATATCGCTTCCTACACGCAACTTCGGCTTGGTTACTTCTTGGTTGCTCTTCCTTAAGTAGAATTCCTTTGATCAGATTTTGACCCATACACTCCTAATTCATATCTAAATATATAATTAACTAGAAAAAGTTAAAAATGAAGCCAACTTTTCACCAAAACCAATTGAATTTTCAATATAAGAAGGGACCCAAGTTGCTGGTGGCGCAAATTATTAGCTGGTCAATGTTTGCCGGTATAACTTATTCTCATTTGGTGTTTACATCCACCCAATAAATATATGACTCGTATCTTTACATATAGTTTCATCACTATTCCATAGTTAATCAATATGCATGCATTCTCAGTAATTTTGGCCTTTTTTTTCTTCTTCTAAAGCAAACAATGTTTGTTTCTGTTTTGGAAGTATCTACCTAAATTATTCTTTATCAACAGCGACCTATATATTCGGACAAAAAGAACATAAACATTTTGTAACACTCCTTTTGCTGCTTATTTCAAGCTAAGTAATAACATTCCGCTGATTTACTTATGGGACAAGAAACCGGCCTTTCTGTATCAGGCACTATTACAATTGTAAGTTTTTTAGTCTCATTATAAATCATTCATATTAAGAACAAAACTCGAAGCTTTATAATTTTTTCATAATTTAATTGAACCAATGGCACAGCAATTATAAATCATTCATACTAAGAATGTTCTTCATGACTCGATACAACTCTTCAAAATGAATTTTGTTGACAACAACAACAACGTCTACTACTATTACTAAGCCTCAGTCCCAAACAAATTTGCGATCAGCTGTATATAATTAAGAAAAGATTTGTTGACACTACTAAAAAAAGAACTTGTCGCTGATATAGCAGCGACGTATCTAAAAATCAAAACAAAATGCTACAGATGCTCTTTCTTTATTTAATTATGCTTATCACTAACACAAAAAACGGAATCAGTAGATTGATTCTTTATTTCGAGATGTATGTAACCAATCTTCTGTTAATTAGGTTGGAGAAGTCTTCCATGGCTTTGTTCCTCAACAACTGCAATAAAGAATCCTCCGTGAGAAACAAATTAATTAATTCAGCCACGTACGTAAGTATTTAATTTACTAGTTACGCATTTTATATAAATTTGGAATAATAATTACCTTCGTGAACACTAGTTGAGAGGTGATGAGCTTGCACTGTGGAACTCAGGAAAATGGGATAATGATGCTGCAGTTTCGTTGGTAGTGGAAATGGGACTCTTATGAGGCATAGCGATGGGATTATCTTGAAGCAAATTATCATTAGTAGAGATAACGATGTTCTTAGAAGATAAGCTAGGACATTTAGGAGACAAAGTAGCATTTGTAGAAATGGGATTGTTGGGAGCTGATGATGATTTGATGCTATTTTCCGTTGATTTAGGGGAATCGTCAGGCCGAATAAATGACGTTACAGCACCCTTCATCTTCTCCACTATACCTGTTAGGCCAAATTAAACAGAGTTGTGAACGACTTTATTGAGAAAAAACACATACAGACATATATACTATTCTACGTTACCTTTATCACCAGAAGCTGCTTGCCTAGGGCTCATAGCCTCAGTTATGATTTGAGAAAGTGATCTCTCGCCTTCACCAGGTTCAAATTTTTCTACAAAGTACTCTTTTACTGAAACACCTTTGTCCCATTTTCCTGGGCTGCTAATACCACTAGCATTCACATTACTCTCAGCAAAATGACCAGTTTTTGGCGCTGCTTGCTCGTTCCCAGATTCTTGCTCGTTGCTATTTGTTAGAGTGAGGCCTGAAATTTTTGAAGCAATAGCGTGGGTTGCATCAGAGACTGCAGCATAAGCTGGTGCTAACTTCTCTGTTACAGTTTCTGTTATGGTTTTACTGGGGCTATCAGGTAATTTCTCCATATTGTCTTGTTCAATAAACTCATGTTTGATGCTGGTCGGAACAGCATGCTTCTCGGATACCACTGGATCTGCTCGTGGGTGTTGTCGTGCTGCTTCTTTATAAGCCTCAGGTGCCAGTTCTGATTCATACACTAAAGACAACAGCAGGAGTACACAAGCAATATAATATATCATCTCAAGCAAATATATACTCATTGAAGAAGCTAAATTTCAATAAGAAAAGGAAAAAAATCTAATAAGCTTATTCAATTAGTTGACTATAATAATTTTCTTGACAAGCTATTAAAATTTATCTGCCAAAAAATACCTTCAAATAACAATGATAATAAGCAGTAGGTATATATGGGGTTTCCAGCTTGGGATCAGGGGCGGAGCTAGGTAGACGCAAGGGGTTAGTTGAATCCCTTTCGCCGAAAATTACAATGTATATGATCAAATCTTTTTATCATGTATATACATTAGATGATAAATTTCCTTAGTATTTTACGTGTTAAACTTTTTTATGAATCCCCTTGGTGACAATTCTCTGCTTCCACCACTGCTTGAGATATGAAGATCATTCAATTCTGTCTAAATCCACGATTAACTGTGTAAAATTTCTTTGTGATCATGTTAAGGTTCGTACTCTATTAATTCATGTTGTTACGAGGCTACATTTACTAGCACTGCTTTATAATTGGAAAACGTTGGCTTTCTTCACCATGGTTAGAACAGAATGTAAATCTACACTTGTACCGATTGTTCTTAATTGAATATGAAAGATGTAGAAATAATGATCGAGTAATGTAAAGAACATATTACTTGGAGCACCAAGATATTCAGGATCTTCATCTTCTTCTTCTTCTTCATCTTCATCATCCAAAGTAGGGCCCCATGAAGGTGTACTGTTATCGTCGTGGTTGTGGACATCATTTTCATGCAGCTTCTTCTTGCCACTTAAACTGTATTTGAGTTTCTTTGCTTTTTCCTTCACTTTGGTGATAACTGATTTCTTGCCATGAGTTGGTGTATATTCTTCTTGATCATAAGCTGTTGGGGAGGTATTTGTTGACCAACTCCTTTCATTTCCTAATCAAATGCAGTATTAAAAAGCCAGTAAATATAAAATGAAATTAATCTCAACATGCTTAATTAAGTTTTTCAGAGAACTAAATAACCTTGTAGAAGTTGTTCAAAAGTTGGTGAATTGGACTTGGGAGTTTTGGATGTCTGCGAAATTTTTTGTAATGGATCAAGTTGAGCCATTTGTATCTTTGTACGAGAATGCTTTTAAATTCCTGTCTTGAAATCTTCCTATAGTTTGTCTGTTTATTCGTTCTGCCTGGGTTTTTTTCAGCTTTTCTTGCAAATGAGAAAATTTAAGAACTAAACTCAACGGTAGTTAAAGTTAAAGCATGGTTTGCGGGTTCCTCCGGCTGGAAATTAAAAGCCAATTAGTGTAGTTTGATCGAATGGTTTGTTGCTAGATTTACAAATGGCAATAGATTAAGAGGCACATGCATACATGTAAGAGCTGAAATTATTAAATTTATGATTCTTGATAGACCACTGAAATAGGACTTGACCTCGTCTTCAGAGCAACTAATTTCCTCTATGTTTGCCTCATGTCATGGTACAAACATCAATTTCAGAGGCAAAGTTCATCTCATGGGCAAAAACAGTTTGATAATTTAACTTAACCATTTCTTTTGTATAGGGTCAAATTTGACCCTCAGTATCTCTACGCCAGTGGGTATGTCCAATGAGTGTACGCCGACCAACGTAGCGGGTACGACTCGGCCGTGAGGACAAAAGCGACATCATTTAGAACTCAGCGTCCACGATAGGGAGACGTTACCTATTTTTGTAACTTTTTGATTCTTTCGAGGAATGTCTCCTATTATATAAAGGAGACCTCCACATTGTAAAAGGGGGATCTGATCTAATATAACTCTCTCATTTTTCTGGCTTTCTCTCTCTATATCTCTACCTCTAACGAAAATATCTTATTGGTAAACATTATCACTTTGCAATATCAGATCTACAACAATATTATCATCTTTGCATCTCTAGGCTTATTATATTTGATTACGATTTACCCCTTTTCTATTTTTGATTGTTTTATCGCTTACAAAGTATATCGTTAACTTTTGAGCCAAACAATTTGGCGCCGTCTGTGGGGATTTCGAGAATCAAAATCATAGTATCCACCTAGAGATCAACCAACTACCACTCTCTACACTACACAAAAACAGAAAAATGGCAGAAAATAGCACAAGATCGAAAGCCATATTGGGTGTCACTACCAATCTCCTGGGCCCTCTCAACGAGGCCAGTGACGGAGGCATCCTGAATGCAACCCCTAGCATCACACCAGGTGCAGAGATCTCACCTTCCCCATCCGAAGGCCTGACGATCTTGCACGAAAAAGGAGCTTCCACATCTGCGGCTACGGAAGCACCCTCAGCGGTCAAAGAGCTATTGGAAAGATGGCTAACAAGCACTCTAAGTGGCTTGGTTGAGAGGTTACCGCAAAATAACATCGTATGTACACCAACGGTAGGTACCACTGCTGCCGTGGGTGAACCGGAAGCTACACTAGTAAATAACAGACTCATCGAGACACAGACCAACGATGGCACGCTAACAGCCATCCTAAAGAAGATGGAAGAAATGGAAAATGAAAACAAGGCGCTCCGTGGTCAGATGAAGGAACATCAGGAGAGGGTCGACAAGATCCCCGGTGCTCCCAAGTTGCTACCAAAACGCGACG